>NC_080042.1:26409325-26563884 GCF_012489685.1 Lotus japonicus | reverse complement strand
AAATCCAGCTTCTGCTGTGGCTGAGAACGTTAGGTAGGTCGTCAGGAAGGTACACTTGCTTTTGTACTTGGATAGCGACTTGACCTTTAACCTAGGAGACTTCTGATCAGGGGAATACTTCATATTGGAACTTGTGAAGCCGGTTGATCAGAGTCAGAGGGAAAGCACAGATCCTCTGACCATTGTATCTTCTGATTCTGAACTCAGAGGGAAGAACATGGCCTTCAGAGTTTCTTGCTTCTGGACTTCAGAGTTTCCACTATTCAGCTTCTGGATCTTCAGAGTCTTCTACACCATCAGAACATCTGAACCTTCAGTGTTTCTTGGCTATCAGAACTTCTGGATCTTCAGAGCTTCTAGCGACTGAGTCCTCATCAGAGTTTGTATAGCTTCAGATCTTCTGAAGCTTTTCCACTGTTCATACTGAACATGGTGAATGCGAAAGCGTTGCTTGGGTTACCCTTTATACACAGTGCTTCTGATTTGTGTGAGATTGAGTTGAGGTCAGAGCCTGTAACTAGCACACTCAGAAAAACACGTTAGAGTAACACAATTGTTCATATCAAAAGGTTAACTTGTAATCATCAAAACATAGAGTTGTACTACTAGATCAAAACTTGATCTTACAAATCTCCCCTTTTTGATGATGACAAAACTAAGATTTTTGATGAACAATTCTTAAACAATAAACTGAATTCACTCAGAGTTTAGAGATATAAAAAAAAAAACTTATCCTGATGTGAATAGTTTATCTTGCTCATTCTGAATTCAAGTCACTGCTTGATTCTGAGCTAGCTCCCCTGAATCTAACACTATGAAAACGTTAGTAAAATCTAGATTCTGAGCTAAAACATATAAAGTTCAGAGTAAAAGGCTTATGACATAGATGAAAAACTAATAATCAAGCGCATAATGATCAGAGTCATAGACAGGGTATCAGAGTCTTGGGTATCAGAGTCAACTTAGAATCACTTCAGAAGAAGTGAAATGTATTCCTTGTATTTGCCCAGTGACACATCTATGGTCATGAAGGTGGAACTCTTAAATCTCCAAAAGAAAAATAAGTCACACTAACACATCTTACACATCAAAAACTGGGTTTACTCCCCTTTTGTCATAAGCAAAAAGCTTGGGGTGTGAAAACTTAGCTTGAAGTGCAAGGTACTCCCCCTTAGAGAAGTCTAAGTTTAAGGAAAATGAAAATGATGTAAGAATCAGAGTTAGGCGAAATAAATAGGAAGTTAATGCAAGGGATGAACGTTTACCACCGGTCAAGTGAGTAAATAGAAGGGTCAGTTACCAAGAACTTAACCTCGAGAAACTGTAGGAGCATTAACTTTCAGAGAGAAAGTGAAGCCTATAAAAAAAAACGTTGGAGAGAAAGGTAAGCTTCACACCTCGAATAATTTCAGTAAGAAAAAAATGGCATCATACAGAACGACATTAGAAGAGCTCAGAAGGAAGGCTTTTGAGGAAGATATGTTCCTCAATATTAGGCATCCCGATGGTACAAAGACCATACAAGAGCTGACGAAGACACTGCTGGAAAAAGATCTTGGTCCAGAGATGGAGAAAGATCTGAAGGAGTTCCTCTGCTTCGTGGAGGAGATTCAGGGGCTTGCCAGCGGGAGCTGAATCTGCTGGAAGAGAAGGAGACTGTGGAAAAGAGACTTAAGACGACAGAAGATAGTCTAGAGAGAGAGGAGCTGAGCATCAGACTCGGCAACATAGAGTATACACTGGATCGTCTGGAGAAGGAAAGAGTGGAGCACGCCAAGAATGCAGAAGAATGAGGAAGGATCCTCCATTCTAGATATAGGGAATAATGTATGATGGAAAGAAGTATGATGTAAACATAGAACAATTATGAATAAACCAGGTTTTGCAAACATATGTGACACAAATATATATAGATATATGCATATAGAATCACAAACGAACAAATGAAAATAAGTAGTTAAAAAGAATAAACAGAGTTTAACAAAAAGGAAAACAAAGTAAACGAAAGAAGAAAAAGAAGAGATCCTAAGACTAAGGTTTGTCAGTACGGCGCAGAAGTTCCATCATCATTTGCTTCATCTCAATCAGCATGGATTCATGAGTGTCAAGACGTTGTTCCATGATGTCGAGTCTGGATGAGCTTGTCTGAGTAGAGCTGGAAGGAACGTTCTGAGCAGCTTGAGGTTCTGGAATGGAAGCAGAAGCAGCAGGAGTAAACATAACTGGTGCAAGTCGCTCTGCCTCAGCCTCAGCTTCAAGACGCTCTGCCTCAAGTCTTGCTTGTTCAGCCTTAGCTGCTGCTTGACGTGCAGCTTCTTCGTCTTGTTCTTCTTTCTCTTGGCTTCTTCAATGGCTTCAAGAAGCTTGTTTCTCTGTTCTAGTTCGTGAAGAGCCACCCTCCTAGCAAACCTTTTCTTTGCAGCCTCAATGCTCTGACTGCCCTCTGCATGCAGGAGCTGCAGCATAACGGGAAACTGAGCCACTAGCCAAGTGCTCAAATTGTTCCACTCATCAGCCACATTGTAAGCATTCTCACTGAGATCAGTCTGACCGTGCACATTGCGGAGCCTCAAGGAGGCTTCATGATTGAAAATATTGATGCACTCAGAGAGAGATGTGGGTTGAAGGTGAGTATAGGGAATGATGGAGAGGTTGGGTGCAGGAGAGGCTGGGTGATTGCTGCTATGAGCTTCAGAGGCACCTTGTGGAGAACCAATGTTAATTATGGGAGCATTGGGTTCAGAGGTTCCACGGTGAGGGTCTGAAGTTTCAACCAGAGGGTGAGGTGATCTAACCGAGGATTGGTTAGACACTGATTGTTCAGGTTCAGGGTCTGGTTGAATTGGCTCTTGTTGGTCAGGGACAGGGTGAGCTTGTTGGACTAAGGGGTCTGCCTCTTGGATAGGATTGGCCAAGATAGGTTCATCTGGGTCAACTAGACGTTCAGGTCTAGGGCCAGGATATTGCCTAGGGCTTGGACATGTAAGGTAATATTCTTCCAAGGCAGATACCTTCTCTTTCCTAACCTCCATGAATTTTCTAATTGATTCAGAAGTGTTGGAGGGAGGAGAGTCAATCACATTGATGGGGAAGGATACAGGTGTGAAGGCTGATGAAGAGTCTGTATCCGTGGGTCTGACAGCAGGACGTGCTGATGCTCTGGGAGCAGAGTGATCAGACGTTCTGGGTTGTGGTTCTGTTTGGTTGGGCTCGGTTTGGTCATGGATGATGGGTTCAGAAGGTAATGGGTCGTATGGAATGGTAAGGAGAGAGGTTGGATCTTCTGACCTAGAGGGTTGGTTCTGAAGCAAATTCCAGAGAGGTGCTTCAGTAGGAGAAGGTTGAAAGAAGGAAGATCTTGGGGAATGTGGTGGAGAGGTGGTTTGTGCGGCTGGTTGGGTTTCAGGAATAGGAGTGAGGGGATTTGAAGAGTGTTGGAGTAAGGCAGAAATCGGGAGTGCATCAAATAAATTCAAATCATCATCAGAGGTAAGTGCAGGCTTACTTGTATGTGCTGATGATCGAGTCACTCTGGCAGGAGCTTCAGTCCTTCTGACCTCTGCAGCAGCTGGTTCCACCCGAGTAGGCTTCACCACAATTCTGACTTTCTTCTGCTTCTTCTTTGGAGGACCATCCTCACTATCATCACCATCATCATCAGCAGGCTTGCTCTTCGGTTTCTTGACCAGAGGGACATCAGATTCCTCTGAGGAATCTTCCAGAACCATCTTCCTCTTGGTTTTCTTCTTTGGAGGAGAAGAATACTCTGGAGCTGGTGGAAGTCTGCTGACAAAATCATCAAGGTCAATCTCGAATCCTTGAGCCCTGAGGTCTTCAACATAGCATCTGATGGCTTCAGGATGGTCTGCTTGAGTCCACAGAGGGTAGTTATTCAGAGGCATTCTTCTTCCTCTGATCTCAGAAGATGTGTCTTCATGAGCAGGAGCAATCTTCTTCTGGATTAAGCCCATCTTCTTCAAAGAGTTGGCAGTGAAGACGTCACTGACAATTGTGCTCAAGTCCTCTGTGCAACCAGCATTGATCAAATCTTGCACCAAGTTGCTTTCAATGAGAAAGTCTGAGAGCAGCCTCCCAAAAGGGATATATTTGATGGCTGACTTGATGGAGGCGGTGGTGCGAGACTTCCGGATGCATTCCTTCAAATAGGAGAACAGGAAGTAGGGAAGGCAGATCTTCTCCTTGTCTTGAATGAAGAACAGCATCGCCTTCTGGTTGAAGTTGATGTAGTCTGGAGAACTTCCCTTTGGTCGCTGATTGATGCAGTTGAGCAGGATCTTGTGCCAGATCCTGAGTTTGGGATGAAGGTCCATCACCTTGTAGCTCGTCTTGCCCGGTTTGAAAGTGGTGTACAGGGCCTTGTTGACTATGTCCTTGGTTCTGGGTTTCAGCTTCGATTCCGTTAGTGAGAACCGATACCCATGAGCAGTTTCTGCACCAAGCAGATTCACGAATGACTTCTCCGTGATGATGATCTTCCTACCCAGTATGTAGGAGACTACCTGAGTGTCATCACAATCAGCGTGCTTCCAGAATTCCTTTACTAGCTTCTCATACACCGGTCCTCGAAGTCGATTGAAGTAGTTTCCCCAACCTTGAGCTTGGACTTCAGGACGAAGATCAAACCCATTAGCAGCCAAGTTGTCGAGGTTGAATCTCCATTCTGCCAGGACTTGGAGTTCCTCAGGAGGAAATACACAGTGAACGGCACAGCCCCGTTCTGCAATAGGAACAACCTGCTCTTGAGCTTGAGCTTGTTCTTGTGCTGGGTTCTCAGAGCCTTGTTGACCCGTTGCCAAACCGACTACCATGTGAGGGAACTGAGGTGCATCTGCAGTAGATCTTCTGGTTTGTCTCACCATTTTGAAGAGGTTGAGGGTTTGAGGTAGAAGATGAAGTTTGAAGGATGAGGAGTGATCGAGAGAGAAATCACGAAGGAGGCGGTTTTGAAAAGCAGAGAGTGCGAGAGTGAAAACCGGAAGTGAGAGAGAACGTGTGTGTATAGTGGGTTTTATCAAATAACCGTTGTTGATTCAAAAAGCACTTTAAGATCAACGGTTGAAAATTAAAGATAGATAGTAACAGTAAAATACACAATCACACACAGGAGATAAGCATATCTACACGCAATCATAACAGACTGTCACACGGGCACAAGGAACTATGCATCAGAAATTCTGACGCACGTGTTGTTGTCTCAGCTTCAGAGTCAGTACCAGTGGGCACACACACTCTGATTGAGTTACCTTCTGGACTAGACATCTTCTGATCAAGAAGTATCATAGTCAGAGGTTCTGATCCATCTTCACTCTGGACAAAAGTCCATGCTTAGATTTTTCAGAATAAAATTAAATCTATCTTCAGCTAAGGGCTTTGTAAAGATATCTGCCCATTGATGGTCAGTATCAACAAACTTCAGAAGAAGTACGCCCTTCTGTACATAATCTCTAATAAAATGATACTTTACCTCAATGTGCTTTGCCCTTGAATGCAAGATAGGATTCTTACTCAATGAAATTGCAGCAGTGTTATCACAATAGATTGGGATATTGCTCTCAAGGATCTGATAATCCTCCAGCTGATGTTTCATCCAGAGCATCTGAGTGCTGCATATTGCTGCTGAGATATATTCTGCCTCTGCAGTTGATAGTGCAATGGTTGATTGCCTCTTGCTTGCCCATGAGACTAGATTGCTTCCCAGAAATTGACAATTTCCAGAAGTACTTTTTCTCTCTGTTCTATCTCCAGCATAATCAGCATCACAATAACCTGAAAGCTTATACTCTGATGTTTTCTTATACATCAAGCCAAGGTTAGTGGTGCCTTTCAGATACCTTAGGATCCTCTTAACAGCGGTTAAGTGAGTTTCCCTTGGATCTGATTGGAAACGAGCACATAAATGAACACTAAATAATATGTCTGGCCTAGATGCAGTTAAGTATAGAAGTGAACCTATCATGCCACGATAGAGCTTCTGACATACTTTACCACTTATATCTTCTTTTTCCAGAATGCATGTTGGATGCATTGGAGTCTTGGCCACTGTAGATTCCAGCATATTGAACTTCTTCAGAAGTTCTTTAGTGTACTTGCTCTGATGGATATATGTTCCTTCTGGTGTTTGATTAACTTGTATTCCCAGAAAGTACTTTAATTCTCCCATCATACTCATCTCAAATTCAGCCTGCATCATCTCAGAAAATTCTTTGCATAGAGATTGATTAGCAGAACCAAATATAATATCATCAACATAAATTTGCACAATTAAGATATCATCCTTATAAGTCTTGCAAAAGAGAGTTGTATCTACTTTACCCCTTACAAACTCATTCTCCAGAAGGAATGAGCTAAGTCTCTCATACCATGCTCTGGGAGCTTGCTTCAGACCGTAGAGTGATTTCTTCAATTTGAACACATGGTCTGGTTTCTTTTCATCTTCAAAACCTGGGGGTTGATGAACATAGACTTCCTCTGAGATATAACCATTTAGGAAGGCACTCTTTACGTCCATCTGATGTAGAATTATGTTGTGATTTACTGAGAAAGAGATCAATAGTCTGATTGCCTCCAGTCTAGCTACTGGAGCAAATGTTTCAGTGTAGTCTATTCCTTCCTGCTGGCTGTAGCCTTGAGCAACTAGCCTTGCCTTGTTTCTGACTACATCTCCTTTCTCATTCAGCTTGTTTCTGAATACCCATTTTGTTCCAATAACATGAACATTCTCAGGCTTCTTCACTAAGCTCCAAACATCGTTTTTGGAAAATTGATTCAGTTCTTCTTCCATGGCCAGAATCCAATCCTTGTCCTGAAGAGCTTCATCTATGGACTTGGGTTCAATTAAGGACACCAATCCTTTCAGACTCAGCAAGGTCTCTTCAGAGGGTCTGAAGGCAGATCTGGTTCTGACTGGTTCATCTTTGTTGCCCAGAATCAATTCCTTAGGATGAGCTGCAGTGATTCTGCTCTTCTTCAGAGTTTGTGAGTTAGAGGGACCAGCTTCTTCCTCTGGTTCAACTTCCTCTGGAGCTTTGCCTTTGTCAGAAACATTAATGCTTAAATCTGCAAACTTTTCAACTAGCTTTGACTGGTCAGAGTCAAGCTTATCGTCAAATCTAACATGAATAGATTCTTCAATAGTCTTAGCATCAGTATTATAAAATCTAAAACCTTTAGATCTATCAGAATAACCAAGTAATAGACACTTAGAAGACTTAGCATCAAATTTATGCAATCTATCCTTAGTATTGAGAACATAACAAACACAGCCAAAAGGATGAAAATAAGAAATGTTGGGTTTTATGTTCTTCCACAATTCATAAGGAGTCTTATTCAGAATTGGTCTCACAGAGATTCTATTCTGAATGTAACATGCTGTATTTACTGCCTCTGCCCAAAAGTGCTTAGCCATGCCAGTTTCTTGGAGCATGGTTCTAGCCATCTCCTGAAGAGTTCTGTTCTTCCTCTCAACAACACCATTTTGTTGAGGAGTTCTGGGACAAGAGAAATCATGTGCAATTCCATAGGAATCAAACAGACTCTCAAACTTGTCATTCTCAAACTCTCCACCATGGTCACTTCTGACACGCACAATTCTACAAGCCTTCTCGTTTTGCACTTGAGCAATGAAGGTAGAGAACACAGCATGAGACTCATCCTTGCGGGTTAGAAACTTTACCCATGTCCAGCGGCTATAGTCATCAACGATAACCATCCCATATCTCTTGCCACCTATAGACTCAGTTTTCACTGGTCCAAACAGGTCGATATGAAGAAGTTCTAACGGCCTTGAGGTTGAGACAACATTCTTTGCCTTGAAAGGGACTTTTGTGAATTTGCCTTTCTGACATGCTTCACAAAGAGCGTCTGAAGCGAACTTCAGATTGGGTAAGCCCCTGACAAGGTTTAGCTTGCTCAGCTGAGAAATCTTTCTCATACTGGCATGCCCTAACCGTCTATGCCATACCCACTGCTCTTCATTAACAGACAGAAGGCACTTCACATTCTGAGCCTCCAACTCAGATAATCTGATCTTATAAATGTTGTTCTTCCTCTTGCTGTTAAACAGAACAGAGCCATCGATCTGACTTACAGCCCGGCAGGACTTTTGATTGAATATAACATCATAACCCTTGTCAGCTAATTGACTTATAGACAATAAGTTATGTGTTAAGCCGTCTACCAATAAAACATTATCAATGCATGGACTACTATCTACACAAATAGTACCAGTACCAATAATTTTACCCTTTTCATTTCCTCCGAAGCCAACTTCGCCTCCAGGCTTAAGTTTCAGCTCTCGGAACATACGCTTTTCTCCCGTCATGTGACGCGAGCATCCACTGTCCAGATACCATGATTGGTGTTTCAGTGGAGCTATCAAGGATATCTGCAACATAGATAATCTTGTCCTTAGGTACCCACTTTCTGGGTCCTCTTTTGTTAGTTACCCCAGAGGTTCTGATCACCTTGGGTGTCTCAACATAATATTTTAAAGGAATATTTGCATGATATTTAGTCATAGAGAAAGATCCCTTTTTAAGAGGGTTGTTTGCAACTTTAGCAGGTACAGGATCAGGCAATATGGTACCAGAGGGAATAAAGCATTCATACAAGGATTTAGCTTTAGACACAGAAGGCTCATTTCTAATTGGTTTAGAATAGCCAATGCCATGCATTCCATTTCTGCTTACGCCATAGATCATTGAAGCCATTAAGCTTCTATCTACGCTTTTAGCAAGGAATCTTTGAAAAGATTTTTCATACTTAGATTCATGCTTACTATCAGAGGCATCGCAGGCAATAACTTCTTCTAACTTAGCAATTTGATTCTTAAGCACAGAGTTAGAATTAACTAAAGCATGGTTATCATTTTTCAAATCAGATATGATTTTCTCATGTTCAGAAGGAGTTTTAGAAACAGCAGATAAGTTCTTTTTCAGCTTCTTATGCTTAGACAACAAGGAGTTATACTTATCCATGATATCAGACAAAGCATGTTTCAGTTCAGAGGTAGAGAAGGAAGCAAATACCTCATTTTCATCGTCTGAGTTAGGATCTCCTTCTGATTCTGAGTCAGAGTCAACAGCTTCCTTTGACTCTGCTTCCTTGTCTTTGACAATTGCCATGAGTCCTTGGACTTCACCATCAGAGTCAACATCCTCTGACTCTGATTCATCAAATGTCACCATCAGACTCTTCTTGGTCTTGAAGTGCTTCTTTGGCTTCTTGTCCTTCTTCAATTTTGGACAGTCACTTTTGTAGTGCCCTGATTCTTTGCACTCAAAGCAAGTGACTTCCTTGATTGATGACTTCTTCTGACCTGAGGATTCAGACTTTCCTCTTGCCTTTCCAGAGCCTTTGAACTTGCTCTGCCTGTGCTTCCAGATGCGGTTGAGTCTCTTGGAGATCAGAGTCAGCTCATCTTCATCAGAATCTTCTGATGCCTCTTCAGATTCTTCTTCTTCAGCTTGAAGAGCCTTTGACTTCTCAACCTTAGCCTTTTCAGATTTGGATTTCAAGGCTATGGACTTTTTCCTGAGATCTTGCATCTCTGAGCGCTTCAGCTCATGGCATTTCAAAATGCTGATGAGTTCTTCTAAACTCATATTCTCAACGTCTCTCGTGAGCTCTATTGAAGTCACCAAAGGCATCCAACTTTCAGGAAGACACCTGATGACCCTTATGACATGATCTTTTGTTGTGTAGCTCTTGTTGAGAGGACGTATGCCAGCTACAAGCAGTTGAAATCTGGAGAACATTTCTTCAATGGACTCATTTGGCTCCATGATGAAGGATTCATACTTTTGGATCAAAGACAATGCCTTTGATTCTTTGACTTTCTTGTTTCCTTCATGAGACATCTTCAGAGAATCAAAAATGCCTTTAGCAAACTCACGATCTGTAATCTTCTGGTACTCCTCATAGGAGATAGCACTTAGAAGAATTGCTCTTGCTTTGTGATGTTGTGAGTACAGCTTCTTTTGATCTGCAGTCATCTCTGACCTTGGGATCTTCTTGCCATCTGCATCAACTGGACGCTCATAGCCATCCACAATAATATCCCAGAGATCTGCATCGAAACCCAGAAAGAAACTTTCCAGTCTATCTTTCCAATATTCGAACCTTTGACCATCGAACATAGGAGGCTTTGCGTTGTAACCATCTCTTTGAGTTTCACTGGTGGTGGCAGCCATTGTTTTTCACACCGGCCCGGATCACTGAACACTGTTAGGTGTGGTAATCAGAACTTGCGCTCTGATACCAATTGAAGGTATGAAAAACGGTAGAAAGGGGGGGTTTGAATAACGTTTTCAGTACAAAACTACCACCTTAAAGATTTTAACAAATCTTTTCGAGAACTAAGTGCAAAAGATAGAGATAGAAAAGCACACAAGGATTTTATCCTGGTTCACTTGATAAATCACTCAAGCTACTCCAGTCCACCCGTTAAGGTGATTTCTTCCTTCTTAGAATGAAGGCAATCCACTAATCAGGTAAGAGTTACAACTGCACTTGAAACCTACAAGTGACTAACAATTACACTGACTTAGCTCACACTTAGATTCACTCTCTTAGTCTTCTCTAGGATCCGATCAACCTTGATCTCCTAAAGGAAAATCAAACAACTGTTTGAGGTTGGTGTTTACAAGGGTTTGCTTCTGAATAAGCTGAGTGTAAACTAAATAAATTACAGGATGAAAGAAAGCTTAGAATATTTTGAATATCTTGCGCGTGTGTTGCTTCTCGTATTTTTCTACACCGCTTCTTTCAATCTTCAGCCTCTATATATACTCCAAGGATTAGGGTTGAGCGTTGCATGGGAAATGCTACCGTTGGAGGGCAGTTCTGGAAAATCCAGCTTCTGCTGTGGCTGAGAACGTTAGGTAGGTCGTCAGGAAGGTACACTTGCTTTTGTACTTGGATAGCGACTTGACCTTTTAACCTAGGAGACTTCTGATCAGGGGAATACTTCATATTGGAACTTGTGAAGCCGGTTGATCAGAGTCAGAGGGAAAGCACAGATCCTCTGACCATTGTATCTTCTGATTCTGAACTCAGAGGGAAGAACATGGCCTTCAGAGTTTCTTGCTTCTGGACTTCAGAGTTTCCACTATTCAGCTTCTGGATCTTCAGAGTCTTCTACACCATCAGAACATCTGAACCTTCAGTGTTTCTTGGCTATCAGAACTTCTGGATCTTCAGAGCTTCTAGCGACTGAGTCCTCATCAGAGTTTGTATAGCTTCAGATCTTCTGAAGCTTTTCCACTGTTCATACTGAACATGGTGAATGCGAAAGCGTTGCTTGGGTTACCCTTTATACACAGTGCTTCTGATTTGTGTGAGATTGAGTTGAGGTCAGAGCCTGTAACTAGCACACTCAGAAAAACACGTTAGAGTAACACAATTGTTCATATCAAAAGGTTAACTTGTAATCATCAAAACATAGAGTTGTACTACTAGATCAAAACTTGATCTTACAATCAAATCTAAATCTAAATTTTTACTCGCTTTCAAAACTCACAAACTTCAAGCTTAAACCATAATTCTCACTCACGATCCCTATGGATTCGATATTTAAAACCCGGAGATATCTGTGCACTTTCAGATTGACCAACACTTTCCATGCCTTGGCACTCTTAATTCTTTCATCTTTATCAAAGTCAGCATAAGCAAGCAAGTCTTCAAGTTGCATTCCCAACCGACGCTCAAAGCTTTTCCATTAAGTTTTTACCAGTCTCGGGTTAGGACAAGAGTCAGTGGCCGCATACAGATTGCGGATCCTGGTATTTGCTTCAATACTCATACAGTTCAGAAACTCAAGAAGGTTGTGAGGTTCAGGTAAGCTAAAGGGAACCAGAGCATGGTTGGAAGGGCTGCGTTTCAGAGTGGAGCTGGAAGCTTTAGAGGTAACTGGAGCAGAGGTTTCTGCTTCAGAGTGAAGCTGTTCAGATGCAAGATCTACAATCATCTGATTTGGGATAGATGGATCAGAGGATGATTGTGTTGCTGGGTTCTCAGGTTGGGAGAAGACAAAGTCTTTTGAAGTGGTTGGGGAATAGTTTCTGAGGGTGACGTCAGAAAGTTCTGAGGTTGTTGTGGGAACAATTTATGTTGAATATACAACAGAGAGAGGAATTGGATCAGTATGGGGTTGAATGAATTATGATGGGTCAGATTCATTTGGAGTGAGTCTGGGATAAGTTAGATGTATGATTGGTGGAGTTGGTGCGGTAGAGGTTCGGAGGATTTGATCTAAGAGATCTGGTTTAGAAGGTTGAGGAATTTGTTGGTTGGAGGTTGTGGTTACTGTGGTGATGGTGGTGTGAATGGGTTAAGTAGGTAGAGGCACGGTCAGAGGAGAAGTGGAGGTAGTGATGGCGGAGGGAGGAGGCAAAGGTTGAGTTTCATCAATGGAAGTGAGTGCAAACGAAACAGATGCAGAGGTGGATTTACTTACACGCCTTGCAGATCCTCTGGTGGATCTTGAAGCAGGATTCTGAGTCAAAGCTGTTGAGGCAGAGTCCTTCTTGGTCTTCCTCTTCTTTGCCTTCTGATCACCTTCAAAAGTTTCCATTTCAGACTTCCATTTTCTGGGAGCCTCAGCGTTTGAAGTTTCAGGAAGATTGCGGATGAACACTTCTAGATCTACATCAACACCTTCATCTTTCAAACCATTCAGATACTCCACAATGGCTTCTTGGACCATAGCGGGTAACCATCAACGTAGATGCGTCTCTTCATTAACAAAAGCGCTTTTCATGGGTAACCATAAACTAAATACATGGTTTGAAAGCTCTTTTCATGGGTTACAACTTATACAAAAGCACTTTCTTCAAAGCTTAAGTTCAAAATGTACTAACATCAAAATCTCAACATTTTCCAAAACCATTTTCATTTCCATAAAGCCAAGGTGAAGCTCAACAACATTAACAAAACCAACATAACCTTTTGAACAACTTAGTAGGGAAAGATTACTCCTTTTAGGAAAAAGAAACCATCACCATGAAGCTTACCTTGAGTTCTAACTCTTTTGTGAAGGAGTGGAAAACAAAAGATGATTTCTTGGTTGTGTTTAGATATGATGAAGATCAAGTTCAGTTTTTGGTAAGAAAGATGAAGAAAAGATGAAGATGATGTTCACTCTCTAACTTCTCTCCTACACTTCTCTCTAAAGTCCTCTCATTTCCTTGACTTTGGTTCAGAAATCTGATGGGAAGCCCTTATTACAAGGTGATGGACAACTCCCGAGGTGAAAGGATGGCTTGTACTTGTGGTTTTGGTCCGTTTTCTCATGCACACTACTTTTGGCAAAGTCATCATGCTACTAGCCTTTTTTAGTCTTAGTTCATGAGCCTATCCAATTAGCCTTCCTCTCCAACACTCAACATCTGAACACTCAACCCTAAGATCAGTTATTTTATGGCCAATTTCGTGATGGGCTCGTTTACGAGTCGAACTCGACTCGTTTTCGAGCCGAAAACTCTACCGGGTGAGTTTCTCGACCCTATATCGATATTACAGTCAAAATTATCGAAATTATGCGTAGATTATCATAATGATAAGGAAAATATTTATTTGACACTGGAATAATAATTCGATGACTAAAGGTGCTCTAGGAGAAAACGCGTCGGTTTGACCGTTTTCCGAAGTGCAGCAGAATCCTCCGAGGAACGAAGAATGAAACGCTTGGAAAATAACTTCGATATTAATAATCAATGTATTATTTACATTAGATGAAATTCATCACGCAAGGCCACACACCCAAAGATCACATAAACAAGCATTAAAGCACTAAACCGAGAAATTAACCGAGTTTATTTCCCTTTCTAATTACGGGTCTTACATCAAACGTAAAGGGGGTTGGACAAGACCTTGTCTTGGTACATGACAGATAAGTGACTGTTAAAGAGATAGTAAACATTGAGATGCAAATAAGTAACACAAGAAAGGGGGGTTTGAATTGTGTACTTGAAATTTACGTTTTAAAGCTTTAGTTTATGAAAAGAATATAAGTTCTTTTGTGAAAACGTTTAAGTATGACTTTTCGTAAACTGTTCAGTGCAGCGGAAGTAAAACAGTCATTAAGACAGAACGATCAGCACACAGAGATTTATACTGGTTCACCCTAAACGATTGGGCTACGTCCAGTACTTGGCCACCACCAAGATTTTCACTAGCAAGTATCAAGGACTTCTCCAATACAAGTATTCAATAGGACTTCTCCAAGTATTATCACGGACTTCTCCAAGTATTCTACAGGACTCCTCCAACAAGTATTGTTTAGGACTTCTCCAAAATCTTACACAGATTTAAATCACTCTATAGGGTTTCTCTTCTTTCAAGAGTGGAGGTAGAGAATTTATGGCACTAGAACTCTAAGTGTTTGGATTCAGATTTGACTTTGGATCACTTATGAGTTCAAACAAAATTGTAAAGAGAATAAAGACATTTGACTCTTTTAAGGTACGAGGTTTTCTCTTTCACTTGCAGAAGTAATGGCTTGTGTTTGACACTTAAGATTTTCTGCTGGACCTTTGAATGCTTTTGAGAAGTTTGGAATGAATGCTTGTATTCTCGGAATTAATTCTCTTGTCTTCAGATCTTCAAGAGTGTCTTAAATACTTGCTTGCTAGTGTTGTAGCTGTAAGATCAAGTTTTGATCTAGTAGTACAACTCTATGTTTTGATGATTACATGTTAACTATTATGTATGAACAATTATGGTACTCTAACGTTGTTTTCTGAGTGTTCTAATGACAGGCCATGACTCTGGTCTTATTTCACATAATTTAGAAGCACAATGCTCAAAGAGTAACCTCTGCAACGCTTTGCACGTACTATGTTCAATCTGAACAGTAGATCAAGCTTCAGAAGATCTGAAGATCATAAAGCTCTGATATGGATTCAGCTCACTAGAAGCTCTGAAGGATCAAAAGCTCTGAAGGATCAGAAGCTCTGAAGGATCAGACGCTCTGAAGGATAAGACACTCTGAAGGATCAGAAGCTCTGAAAGTCCAGAAGCTGAGTTGTGAAGATTCTGAAGTCCAAGAGTAAGCTAGCTCTAAAGACCAAGTACTTCTCCTCTGAGTCCAGAAGCAGAAGGTACAAAGGACAGAGGATCCAAGCTTCCCTCTGACTCTGATCACCAAGCTTCACAAGTTCCAATATGAAGCATCACTCTGATCAAATGTCAACAAGGATAAAGCTCATGTCGCTATCCAAAGTACAAAAGCAATTGTACCATTCCTGACAACCTTACCTAACTAATTCAGCCACAGCAGAACCTGGAAAACCCAGATCTGCCCTCCAACGGTAGCATTCCATGCAAACTTCCAAACCTAATTCCTTGGAGTATATAAAGAGGCTGAAGATGAAAGATGCTTTTCAGAAGAAACTTTGTAGAAGCTCACGCGAAATCAAATATTCTCTCAAAGCATTCTTTCTTCACATTGTATTAATTGTGTTTACTATTAGCTTTCTAAGAAGCATTTCTTTGTAAACCCAAACCTTCAAACAGTTGTTTGATTTTCTTTTAGGAGACCAAGGTTGGTCGGATCCTAGAGAAGACTAAGTGAGTGAATCATTGTGATAGCTAAGTCAGTGTATTGTTAGTCACTTTGCAGGTAGCAAGTGCAGTTGTAACATACTTTGATTAGTGGATTGCCTTCATTCTAGGAAGGAAGAAATCACCTTAACGGGTGGACTGGATTAGCTTGAGGGATTTATCAAGTGAACCAGGATAAAATCATTTGTGTGCTTTCCTTAACTCTTATCTTAGCACTTTTATCTTTGGTGGTTGAAGAGATTTATTTAAATCTCAATTGGGTCGAGTTTTTAGTTTTAAAACGCTATACAAACCCCCCTTTCTATCGTTTTTCATACCTTCAATTGGTAGTAGAGCGCAAGTTCTGATTACCACACCTAACAGTGTTCAGTGATCAGGGCCGGTGTGAAAAACTAAAATGGCTTCCACCATTGAAGCGCATAAAGATGTCTACAGTGCAAAGCCTCCTATGTTTGATGGGCAAAGATTTGAATACTGGAAAGACAAGATTGAAAGCTTTTTTCTGGGCTTTGATGCAGATCTCTGGGATATTATAGTGGATGGCTATGAGCATCCAGTTGATGGCGATGGCAAGAAGATCTCCAGAACAGAGATGACTGCAGAGCAGAAGAAGCTTTACTCACTGCATCATAAAGCTAGAACTATTCTTCTCAGTGTTATTTCTTATGAAGAATATCAAAAGATCACAGATCGTGAGTATGCGAAGGGTATCTTTGATTCCTTGAAGATGACCCATGAAGGAAACAAGAAGGTGAATGTAACACCCCGATTTCGGTGGCGTCACTTTAGTAACCAAAAGAAGTACTTAAGCGGAAAAACGTGAATTATTTTTTTTTCGACAATATAACTAAAGACAGAAAGCAATAAACTTCCCAACAAAAGATAAAAGAAACTACTATACAACTATATATACATGCCTCGCTAAATACAACCACGTCACGAGTAACCTCCAGTGACGGGTGACAGAAAGAGAGTAACGCCCGAAGGCAATATGTACAGTCCAAGGTAAAAAAATACTGTGTCCGTAACACTAAACCTCAAAATCTGAGAACAAGTTGGCCCAGCGGCCTAAGAAAAGACCCCCTAAATCCAACCAACTCTCTGTGATCTCCATAGGAAACCACACAAAAAGCTACCGGTAGGAAACTACCCTGTCCCCAAAACTGAAGCATGACGGTCAGAGCATCGACACTACTCCTACACTAATCCCTACCCGAGGAGCCCACACTAGCACTCGATCCTACATGCTAGAGCGGTCGTCATCTGAATCTACATCCAGGACGACTAAGTCGACATACTCAACACTGCCCTCTCTGTCCACCCTAATGCGCTCCTGCACTGGCCTCTCGGGCTCGGGGCCTGGAACGAGATCCGCGACGACAGCAGCAGCAGTAGACGGACTAGACTCCGTCGAAGCCCCACCTACTGGCACCTCCTCAGAGGGGTCCTCATCATCCGAAGGGGATGATGGCGGTGGAGGTCCTCCCAAGCCGGGTCCACAGTGTAACCTGGAGGCAGGTTGAAGCTCACTATGTGCCTCCTCATCACCCCCTCCGTCAAGCGTCCAAATCGGTCGACACGGTCCTCCATGACCCGACCGGTGTAGGTCGCACGGTGGCCCTCGGGATCGACCACCCATGCACCTAGGTCGTCTTGATCAAGCATCTCGTACCTGGTCCCCCCCGAGGGGCTGACCATGGTAAACCAATCCCCCATACTCATCTGACAAATGGCGTAGTCCGCCCAAACACACACAGCAGACGCGAGGGTCAACTCCAAAGAATTATATAATTAATAAAACCAGATATAATTATAGGATAATAAATACTCGCCTCTCAGGCTTATAAGTTTTGGGATAGCTTCCTAGGGTTGCATGTATCACAATGAATATAAAGAACCATAAAAACAAGTAGCATGCCTCAAAAATAGGATAAACAGTTACCAATCACACTCAGCAACTAAGTCAGCATGTATGTTGCATGAAATGCAATGCTGGGTAACAAAATGCATTCCGGAAGAAGGATGGACACCATCGAGTCAGCCCTAACACCGGCCAAAGTGGGACCATTCCGCTCGGGCGTCTCTTACACCACACAAAAGTAGTCAGATCAGCAGTGAACCCGTAGGTCTGCCATTCCGTCTGCTACTGAGGACCACCGTAGTGTCCTAAATATGGAAATCCGGGTCTTATGACCATTTTGGAATCCACCAAGGTCCGGTATCACGCCGTGTATTAACCTCAAAATGAGTGCATGAATGCAAGTGATTAGCCAAACAACGTCTCCGACCTCACCCGACACGTCGCCACGTGTTCTAGATAACTTAAAGTCTCTAAAAGAATACCCTAAGGTAAATGTCGATTCTGCGACAAAATACAATTAATCATAAACAAAAGAGTGCAACCACTCACGACAACTCTTCGAGTCATCAATGCTCTCACGAAGTCTCACGCTTCTGTGGAGTCTCACACTTTCACAAAGTCTCACGCTTCAGTGAAGTTTTATGCTTTCACATGGTCTCACGCCTCAGTGAATTTACACACTTGCACGAAGTCTCACGCTTCAATGAAGTTTCATGCTGTTCACGAGGTCTCACGCCTTAGTGAAGATCCATGCTTTCCACAAGGTCTCACGCCTCAGTGGAGTATCACGCATTCACAAGGTCTCACACCTCCGTGAAGCTTCTCGGCTCATCCCTTGGATGGCTAAACAAACTGCTCCCATAGCGAATGAGTATCAACATACCCAGAACTCGCAATCTTCTCAACACTTGGATCCGACGACACTTCTCGTTCTCCAAAACTAAACTTCAATCCAAAGCTTGCATCCGAGATTGTTATCTTTATTTAAAGGTTTAGAGGTTGTTTAATATCTTATGAATTTTCTTTGTAAAAATAGCTCCTTTTTAGTCTTATCGTATTCCCTATGAGTTTCAAAGTTACCATAATCCCAAGTAATTCCCTGAGAAGGTCTCGATCCATTGGAGCATGACAAGGTCCGAACTCCGTTCGTCCTTTTAAAACTCTCTCAAAATCTCATAAAAATTTGGCATGACCTGCCCGTAAACCTCACTCTTCAGAATCTCAGGTACAAGTGGAATAGCATAAATAAAACAGCTCAGTCAAAAGCATAAACAGCATATTCCAACACATCCTAAGTTAACCATGTAGCACATAGCATGTGAATCATTTAGCACACAATATCATGGCATCAATTACTCAACAAGGTCGGCCGAAGCCTCAGAGAACAATTCAGACATTTAGCAATTAAGTGCATAACACATAAATCAAGTCGAACTTGTCGACACCTAAAGCATTATCTAGTAATTCAGAGAGTAGCCCTCACCGGTGGGTCTTCCAGCTTCTTCCTCAAAATGTTCTTCAAGCTCTTCTCCTTGATCTCTGGGAATCTCCTCAAACGAACCTTAAGCAAAAATCACAGAAATCAACACCAAGAGTCAGAAACTCAGCAATCAAAGAGTCCTAGGGTTACACGGTACACTACTACCTCCGTGGTACGACAATCTAACGCGTTAAGACAAGTTTTCGAAAAATCGGATTCTCCCCCCCCTTGATATAGCTCTCGGCCACTTCCTTTAATCGGGAGGGTCGATTTTTCTTCGATCAAACTTGGTTCCTAGGTTAACATAAGCCGTAACTAAGACGGTTCTAGGCTCGGAAAAATTTTCGGATCGAAAACTGATATAGGGGTAGTTTGGTCATTATTTTTAGCCCAAAATTTCAAAATTGGATTTTTGAAAAACAAATTGGATGGGGACGTCCACAACGACGTTTATGACGACAAATCCTACTAGCACTAAGCCAAGTCGATAGATTAGAGCGTAAAGGTTGCGACTTTGCCGAAAAATGGGTATTTAAGGTAGAAATTGATCCCGGCGGCATTTCGTCGACATTCGACAAAATCTAATCCGCAGAACACGCTCAGGAGCATGCAGGGAAGAAGTTTAGACACTGAAATCAGCGTATTTGAACAGTTTTTCAAAAACCTCAAAATTTTGAACTCAGAAAGTCGTAGGAGAAGTGGACAGAAACGACGATTCGAAGGAGAGTATAGTTTACCTACCTCGAGGTCTTCGATTAGTGACGATCGGTGAAGCAAACGGCCAAGAAACGACGAAGATCCGGATCTCTCTCTCTCTCTAGGTGCTCGCGGGTTTGGGGAGGGGAAATGGGTATTTTTTTGAAAAAATCTAATATTCAAGCTATTTATAGGTTTTGGAAAAAGCGGAAAAAAGATTTTTTTGCGATTCCGATTTTTCCTGCGCGTTCCTCTGCGCATTCTAAGATAGGTTCTGGCGACAGAATTCCAGAACTCAAAACAGGATTCTTGGAATTAAACCAAAAGATCCAAAATCGGCATAAGTCGGTGTAAGTCGGATTATCCCGAAAAACTACTTTTTGCAGTGATCGTCGGATGAGAAAACTTCCTTCTGAAGAAAGATTAGGAATGATGAGAGAAATAGGAAAACGCGGGTGGAATCTTCTTTTGCAGCTCGGAATAGAAAAAGTCTTCATCGTCTGTCGATCTTAGGTTTTCTCGAACTATCAGGGATTCCGTTTCGGCAAACTTCCGAGAATTGGAATTTGACGTTCGTACTTTCCAGGATTTCGCATCGAAATGATTGTTTAAGGACAGAAAAGAGAAGTTCTAACATTTCTCTGAGGATTTTTGGAATTAGTTTCCATCGTGTCCTACAGCGTAAATTAACTATTCACTAATACCTTTGACCTAGGATTAAGCGTATGTTAGTCGTGCTATAACTCTTTCGGTTTTTCGATAAATTCTTGGACTTTTCCTGAACCTTTTTCCTTCCCAAATTTATCTTAATCAAATAACTCTTTTATTTTATTCACTTATCCAAAGCGTTAAACTTGGGCCTTACATTACTACCCTCCAAAAAGAAAGTTTCGACCTCGAAACTTAAGGGTCAGTAAAAAGTTCTGGATACTGTTCCTTGATCTTTTCCTTCAGCTCCCACGACGCATCGCCGGTGTCCTTGTTCCAAATAACCTTCACTAACTCGATCTCTTTTCCCCTCAACTGCTTTATCCTTGTGTCACCAATGCTGATTGGCGGTGTCTCGAAAGACAAGTTATCCTTCAACTCAATGTCATCCAGCTCGATGACGTGCGTCGGATCAGCAATATACTTCCGCAGTTGTGACACATGGAATACATCGTGAACGTTTGATAGAAAAGGCGGTAGTGCGATCTGATAAGCTACCGGTCCTACACGACGAGTAATCTGATAAGGTCCAATGAACTTTGGCGTCAGCTTTCTTGACTTGATTGCTCGACCAACTCCTGTAGTCTGGGTAACTCGCAGAAACACATGATCTCCTTCTTCGAATTCCAGGGTTCTGCGCCTTTGATCTGCATAGCTCTTCTGTCTACTCTGAGAAGCCTTCATCTTGATACCAACATAAAGGTGTTCTACACTTGCGGCCATACAATGCCTCATACGGTGCCATACCTATGGTCGTATGAAAACTGTTGTTATATGTGAATTCAATCAGTGGCAATAGGGTATCCCAACTGCCCTTGTTGTCTAACACGCAAGCTCGTAGCAAATCCTCCAATGATTGGATAGTTCTCTCAGTTTGCCCATCAGTCTGTGGATGATAAGCAGAACTTAATCTCAGCCTCGTTCCCAAAGCCTCATGAAGAGCTCCCCACAAATGTGAAGTAAACTTCGGGTCTCTATCGGAAACGATACTTGTTGGCACTCCATGAAGTCGCACAATCTCAGCTATATAAATCTCTGATAGCTTATCCACGTTGTACGTAGTTCTCACAGGTATGAAATGAGCCGACTTAGTCAATCGATCCACGACTACCCAAATCGAATCATATCCTCTTTGAGTTCTTGGTAATGCCACGACAAAATCCATCGATATGCTATCCCATTTCCATTGAGGTACATCCAAGCTTTGTAGCATTCCCGCAGACTTCTGATGTTCCACCTTCGCCTTTTGACAGGTTAAACATGCAGCTACATATTCTGCCACTTGTCTTTTCATTCCTGGCCACCAAAAATTCACCTTCAAGTCCTGATGCATCTTTTTCATTCCAGGGTGAATGCTCAACTTACTTTTGTGACCTTCGTCCATTATCAACCTCCTTAAGTCAGGGTTGTTAGGTACGCAAACTCTACCCTTACACCGTAGGATATTGTCACTTCCTACCTTGAATTCCGGGTCCTTACCCTGAATTACCAAATTCCTTTTTCCGAGTAAAAATTCATCTTGTAACTGTTGGTCTCGGATTTCTTCCATCAATCCATTGGTAATCCTGATCATCCCGAACCTCAGTTCTCCCTCGGATACTCTTACGTCCAAACTCAAATCTCGGAATTGTTCCAGCAGTTGCAGCTCCTTCACCATCATTGACGAGATATGCATCTTCCTGCTCAATGCATCAGCAACAACATTAGCTTTTCCAGGATGGTAATGTAAAGTAAAATCGTAATCCTTGAGAAACTCCATCCAATGTCGTTGTCTCATGTTCAACTCCTTCTGGTCGAACAAGTACTTCAAGCTCTTGTGATCACTAAATATGGTGAAATTGCATCCATATAAGTGATGTCTCCAGATCTTCAACGAAAACACAATGGCAGCAAGTTCTAAGTCATGAGTCGGATAGTTCTTCTCATGAGTCTTCAGTTGTCGTGAAGCATAAGCCACCACCTTCCGATGCTGCATCAGCACACATCCCAAACCTTGATGCGAAGCATCACAGTACACTTCATACGGTTCCTCTGGTTGCGGTAAGACGAGTACAGGTGACGTCGTCAAACGTTCCTTCATTGTCTGAAAGCTAGTTTCGCACGCTTCGGTCCATGCAAAAGGTTGATCCTTTCTCGTAAGTTGAGTCAAGGGTCCAACGATCTTGGCGAAATTCTCAATGAAGCGACGATAGTATCCCGCCAAACCGACAAAACTCCTGATCTCAGTCACGGTCTTTGGCCGTTCCCATGACAATACCGTCTCTACCTTTGCTGGATCCACAGCTATACCTTCTTTAGAGATCACATGGCCCAAGAATTTTACCTCTTCGAGCCAAAATTCACACTTAGAAGGGTTGGCGTACAGCTTTGTCTCTCTCAACACTTGTAAAACCTGACGCAAGTGCCCTTCATGATCCTCAGCGTTCTTTGAGTAGATCAGGATGTCGTCGATAAACACCACGACGAATCGATCCAAGAACGGATGGAATGTCCTGTTCATGTAATCCATGAAGATAGCAGGTGCGTTTGTCACCCCAAATGGCATCACTAGATACTCATAGTGTCCATAACGAGTCCGGAATGCCGTCTTCTGGATATCCTCCGTCTTTACTCTGATCTGATGGTAACCCGACTTCAGGTCTATCTTTGAGAATATCGCAGCTCCTCGTAGTTGATCCATCAAATCATCAATTCTAGGTAGCGGATACCTATTCTTGACGGTCACTTTGTTCAGTTGTCGATAGTCGACACAAAGTCTAGATTTCCCATCCTTCTTTTTCACCAATAAGACGGGTGCTCCCCAAGGTGAAACGCTTGGTCGGATGAATCCCTTCGACAGAAGATCCTCAAGTTGAGACTTCAACTCCACCAATTCCGCAGGTGCCATCCGATATGGTGCAATCGAAATCGGTCCTGTTCCCGGTACGATGTCAATAGCAAACTCAATGTCGCGTACAGGCGGCAAACCAGGTACATCGCCAGGAAAAACATCCGCGAAGTCCCTCACAACTGGAATATTACTCACTTCCGAATTCCCCTTACTCTCCAAGCTTAACAAAACTGAATACTCTTGAGATCCTTCATTCAGAGAGACGCTAATATGATTGGCGGATAGATACTCGGAAAGATCCGAGTCAGGAAATACCACTCTCTTTCGGCTGCAGTCCAGAAGACAATGGTAGTGGGACAACCAGTCCATCCCTAGGATAACATCTAAGTTCTTGAGAGTTAGGCACACTAGGTTAGCATGGTAAACTTTATCCCTATAGGTTACTGGGCAATACATGCATGCAGTATTGGCAAGCAGAGTTTTGGCAGGTGTGGTAACTATAAGATCGAAACTCAAAGTAGTAACGGGAAGTTTTAATCTAGCAGCACATTCCCTAGAGATAAAAGAGTGCGTTGCTCCGGAATCGAAAAGTACAGTTAGGAGATTACCGTCAATCTCGCAGTCTCCCCTGATCAGACCATCAACCCCTTCAGCTTCTTCACCATCCATGGTGTAGACTCTTGCCTTGGCAGCAGGACGCTTCCCACGAGCAGTGTTAACAGCTGGTTCTGTCTTAGGTGCTCTGCATTGAGCAGCAGTATGCCCCAACTTGTTACAGTTAAAGCATTTGGGCCTCATGTCAGTACAAGCATTGGCATAGTGCCCAGGCTGCCCACATCTGTAACAGGTCATCTCCCTGTTCACAGTCTAACCTCCAGAACCTCCAGCAGTACCCACCATGGGCCTATAAGATCCTGAAGCAATTCCTCTACCTGCAGGACGTTGATACGGCCTCCTGCTCTGAAATCTCCCTCTGCCTTGAAAATTTTGAGAGCCCGACCTCATCGGCCCTCCTGTTCCAACACGGTTCAGTCTCCTGTTCTTCATTATCTCCACCTCAGTGGCTTTCTCAACCAAAGTCTGAAAACGAGTGATTCCCAACGGTTTCACCGAGTCTTCAATATCGGGCCTCAGCCCATTCACAAAGCGCTTGCACATGTAGGGTTCATCGACCCCATTGCGGAAGAATCGAAAGTGCTTGGCCAACGATTCCAGCTTGGCAGCATATTCCGGGATGGACATGCTACCCTGACGAAGTGTCAGGAATTGCGACTCACGCTCGTCCCGAGCACTATCTGGAAAATACTTCTCCAGAAAAGCAGCACGAAACGAAACCCAATTCACTTCCAAGTTGTTTGCTTCCATCATTCCTCTGGCGCCTCTCCACCAGTACTCAGCATCACCCAACAGTAGAAAGGTTGCCATTCCCACCTTGGCCCCCTCAGCAGTCTGTAATACACCGAAGATCTTTTCAATCTCCTGAATCCAGAGATCCGCTTTGTCCGGGTCAGTACCCCCCGAGAACTTAGGTGGATCCTGTCTCCTGAAATCATTCAGGCCTCTGTTCTGGTCCATTGTCACTTCCCTCTGGCGTTGGTGCTGATCACGTGCCTCCTCAGCAACACGCCTCATAGCATTATCGTTTGCCTGTGCAGTCACAGCTTGGGCCATAGTGGCCATCATCTCAGCTAGTTGGTTAGCGTTCACCATGTTCTGCTAAATTAACAAACAGTTAGTGCTCATCATAAGATAGCATCTAATATAACTATACAATATGATTAAGCAATAACTTCAAACAATTCTAAGCGAAAAATCGCTTGGCAGACAATCAATTTTCACTCTTTGCAGAGTCACACAACCAAGCACAGAAGACCTATTCCCCAAGACTCCCAAAAGACTCGACTAAGCTCTGATACCACAATGTAACACCCCGATTTCGGTGGCGTCACTTTAGTAACCAAAAGAAGTACTTAAGCGGAAAAACGTGAATTATTTTTTTTTCGACAATATAACTAAAGACAGAAAGCAATAAACTTCCCAACAAAAGATAAAAGAAACTACTATACAACTATATATACATGCCTCGCTAAATACAACCACGTCACGAGTAACCTCCAGTGACGGGTGACA
The DNA here is from genome assembly GCF_012489685.1 of Lotus japonicus. Classification (NCBI taxonomy): domain Eukaryota; kingdom Viridiplantae; phylum Streptophyta; class Magnoliopsida; order Fabales; family Fabaceae; genus Lotus; species Lotus japonicus. Next base: position 26,538,597 of record NC_080042.1, on the reverse strand, counting down.
GAAAGAGAGTAACGCCCGAAGGCAATATGTACAGTCCAAGGTAAAAAAATACTGTGTCCGCAACACTAAACCTCAAAATCTGAGAACAAGTTGGCCCAGCGGCCTAAGAAAAGACCCCCTAAATCCAACCAACTCTCTGTGATCTCCATAGGAAACCACACAAAAAGCTACCGGTAGGAAACTACCCTGTCCCCAAAACTGAAGCATGACGGTCAGAGCATCGACACTACTCCTACACTAATCCCTACCCGAGGAGCCCACACTAGCACTCGATCCTACATGCTAGCGCGGTCGTCATCCGAATCTACATCCAGGACGACTAAGTCGACATACTCAACACTGCCCTCTCTGTCCACCCTAATGCGCTCCTGCACTGGCCTCTCGGGCTCGGGGCCCGGAACGAGATCCGCGACGACAGCAGCAGCAGTAGACGGACTAGACTCCGTCAAAGCCCCACCTACTGGCACCTCCTCAGAGGGGTCCTCATCATCCGAAGGGGATGGTGGCGGTGGAGGTCCTCCCAAGCCGGGTCCACAGTGTACACCTGGAGGCAGGTTGAAGCTCACTATGTGCCTCCTCATCACCCCCTCCGTCAAGCGTCCGAATCGGTCGACACGGTCCTCCATGACCCGACCGGTGTAGGTCGCACGGTGGCCCTCGGGATCGACCACCCATGCACCTGGGTCGTCTTGATCAAGCATCTCGTACCTGGTCCCCCCCGAGGGGCTGACCATGGTAAACCAATCCCCCATACTCATCTGACAAATGGCGTAGTCCGCCCAAACACACACAGCAGACGCGAGGGTCAACTCCAAAGAATTATATAATTAATAAAACCAGATATAATTATAGGATAATAAATACTCGCCTCTCAGGCTTATAAGTTTTGGGATAGCTTCCTAGGGTTGCATGTATCACAATGAATATAAAGAACCATAAAAACAAGTAGCATGCCTCAAAAATAGGATAAACAGTTACCAATCACACTCAGCAACTAAGTCAGCATGTATGTTGCATGAAATGCAATGCTGGGTAACAAAATGCATTCCGGAAGAAGGATGGACACCATCGAGTCAGCCCTAACACCGGCCAAAGTGGGACCATTCCGCTCGGGCGTCTCTTACACCACACAAAAGTAGTCAGATCAGCAGTGAACCCGTAGGTCTGCCATTCCGTCTGCTACTGAGGACCACCGTAGTGTCCTAAATATGGAAATCCGGGTCTTATGACCATTTTGGAATCCACCGAGGTCCGGTATCACGCCGTGTATTAACCTCAAAATGAGTGCATGAATGCAAGTGATTAGCCAAACAACGTCTCCGACCTCACCCGACACGTCGCCACGTGTTCTAGATAACTTAAAGTCTCTAAAAGAATACCCTAAGGTAAATGTCGATTCTGCGACAAAATACAATTAATCATAAACAAAAGAGTGCAACCACTCACGACAACTCTTCGAGTCATCAATGCTCTCACGAAGTCACACGCTTCTGTGGAGTCTCACACTTTCACAAAGTCTCACGCTTCAGTGAAGTTTTATGCTTTCACAAGGTCTCACGCCTCAGTGAATTTACACACTTGCACGAAGTCTCACGCTTCAATGAAGTTTCATGCTGTTCACGAGGTCTCACGCCTCAGTGAAGATCCATGCTTTCCACAAGGTCTCACGCCTCAGTGGAGTATCACGCATTCACAAGGTCTCACACCTCCGTGAAGCTTCTCGGCTCATCCCTTGGATGGCTAAACAAACTGCTCCCAGAGCGAATGAGTATCAACATACCCAGAACTCGCAATCTTCTCAACACTTGGATCCGACGACACTTCTCGTTCTCCAAAACTAAACTTCAATCCAAAGCTTGCATCCGAGATTGTTATCTTTATTTAAAGGTTTAGAGGTTGTTTAATATCTTATGAATTTTCTTTGTAAAAATAGCTCCTTTTTAGTCTTATCGTATTCCCTATGAGTTTCAAAGTTCCCATAATCCCAAGTAATTCCCTGAGAAGGTCTCGATCCATTGGAGCATGACAAGGTCCGAACTCCGTTCGTCCTTTTAAAACTCTCTCAAAATCTCATAAAAATTTGGCATGACCTGCCCGTAAACCTCACTCTTCAGAATCTCAGGTACAAGTGGAATAGCATAAATAAAACAGCTCATTCAAAAGCATAAACAGCATATTCCAACACATCCTAAGTTAACCATGTAGCACATAGCATGTGAATCATTTAGCACACAATATCATGGCATCAATTACTCAACAAGGTCGGCCGAAGCCTTAGAGAACAATTCAGACATTTAGCAATTAAGTGCATAACACATAAATCAAGTCGAACTTGTCGACACCTAAAGCATTATCTAGTAATTCAGAGAGTAGCCCTCACCGGTGGGTCTTCCAGCTTCTTCCTCAAAATGTTCTTCAAGCTCTTCTCCTTGATCTTTGGGAATCTCCTCAAACGAACCTTAAGCAAAAATCACAGAAATCAACACCAAGAGTCAGAAACTCAGCAATCAAAGAGTCCTAGGGTTACACGGTACACTACTACCTCCGTGGTACTACAATCTAACGCGTTAAGACAAGTTTTCGAAAAATCGGATTCTCCCCCCCCCCCTTGATATAGCTCTCGGCCACTTCCTTTAATTGGGAGGGTCGATTTTTCTTCGATCAAACTTGGTTCCTAGGTTAACATAAGCCGTAACTAAGACGGTTCTAGGCTCGGAAAAATTTTCGGATCGAAAACTGATATAGGGGTAGTTTGGTCATTATTTTTAGCTCAAAATTTCAAAATTGGATTTTTGAAAAACAAATTGGATGGGGACGTCCACAACGACGTTTATGACGAAAAATCCTACTAGCACTAAGCCAAGTCGATAGATTAGAGCGTAAAGGTTGCGACTTTGCCGAAAAATGGGTATTTAAGGTAGAAATTGATCCCGGCGGCATTTCGTCGACATTCGACAAAATCTAATCCGCAGAACACGCTCAGGAGCATGCAGGGAAGAAGTTTAGACACTGAAATCAGCGTATTTGAACAGTTTTTCAAAAACCTCAAAATTTTGAACTCAGAAAGTCGTAGGAGAAGTTGACAGAAACGACGATTCGAAGGAGAGTATAGTTTACCTACCTCGAGGTCTTCGATTAGTGACGATCGGTGAAGCAAACGGCCAAGAAACGACGAAGATCCGGATCTCTCTCTCTCTCTAGGTGCTCGCGGTTTTGGGGAGGGGAAATGGGTATTTTTTTGAAAAAATCTAATTTTCAAGCTATTTATAGGTTTTGGAAAAAGCGGAAAAAAGATTTTTTTGCGATTCCGATTTTTCCTGCGCGTTCCTCTGTGCATTCTAAGATAGGTTCTGGCGACAGAATTCCAGAACTCAAAACAGGATTCTTGGAATTAAACCAAAAGATCCAAAATCGGCATAAGTCGGTGTAAGTCGGATTATCCCGAAAAACTACTTTTTGCAGTGATCGTCGGATGAGAAAACTTCCTTCTGAAGAAAGATTAGGAATGATGAGAGAAATAGGAGAACACGGGTGGAATCTTCTTTTGCAGCTCCGAATAGAAAAAGTCTTCATCGTCTGTCGATCTTAGGTTTTCTCGAACTATCAGGGATTCCGTTTCGGCAAACTTCCGAGAATTGGAATTTGACGTTCGTACTTTCCAGGATTTCGCATCGAAATGATTGTTTAAGGACAGAAAAGAGAAGTTCTAACATTTCTCTGAGGATTTTTGGAATTAGTTTCCATCGTGTCCTAAAGCGTAAATTAACTATTCACTAATACCTTTGACCTAGGATTAAGCGTATGTTAGTCGTGCTATAACTCTTTCGGTTTTTCGATAAATTCTTGGACTTTTCCTGAACCTTTTTCCTTCCCAAATTTATCTTAATCAAATAACTCTTTTATTTTATTCACTTATCCAAAGCGTTAAACTTGGGCCTTACAGTGAAGGAGTCAAAGGCGTGGGCCTTGATCAGAAAGTATGAATCCTTCCAAATGGAATCCAGTGAGTCCATTAAGGACATGTTTTCCAGATTTCAGTTACCCATTGCTGGAATTAGACCTCCCAACAAGAGTTACACAACTGCTGATCATGTCATGAGGATTCTTAGAGGCCTTCCTGAAAGCTGGATGCCTCTGATAACTTCCTTGGAGCTCACAAGAGATGTTGATCAGATGAGTTTGTAAGAACTCATAAGCATACTGAAGTGTCATGAACTGAAGCGTGCTGAACATCAAGATCAGAAGAAGAAGTCTATAGCCTTGAAATCCAAATCTGAAAAGGCTAAAGCTCTCCAAGCAGAAGAAGAAGAATCTGAAGAAAACTCTGAAGATTCTGATGAAGATGAGCTAACCCTGATCTCCCGAAAGCTCAACCGCATCTGGAAGCACAGGCAGAGCAAGTACAGAGGCTCTGGAAAGACTAAAGGAAAGAATGAATCTTCTCCTGGTCAGAAGAAGTCTTCATTAAAGGAAGTCACATGCTTTGAATGCAAAGAATCAGGGCACTACTAGAGTGATTGTCCTAAGCTGAAAAAAGACAAGAAGCCAAAGAAGCATTTCAAAGCTAAGAAAGGGCTCATGGTGACTTTTGATGAATCAGAGTCAGAGGATGTTGACTCTGATGGAGAAGTTGTTGAAGGACTCATGGCTATTGTCAAGAACAAGGAAGCAGAGTCAAAAGAAGCAACTAACTCTGAATCAGCATCAGAGGAAGACCCAGACTCTGACGATGAAAATGAGGTATTCGCCTCTTTCTCAACCTCTGAACTCAAATGTGCTTTGTCTAATATCATGGATAAATATAACTCTCTCCTGACTAAGCATAAAAAGTTGAAAAAGGATTTTTCTGCTATTTCTAAGACTTCTGCTGAACATGATAAAATTATTTCCGAGTTGAAAGAAAATAATCATGCTTTAGCAAACTCTAACTATGTGTTGAAAAACCAGATCCTTAAGTTAGAAGAAGTTGTTGATTGTGATGCCTCTGATATTAAAAATGAATCCAAATATGAAAAATCCTTTCAAAGATTCCTAGCTAAAAGCGTAGATAGAAGCTTGATGGCTTCAATGATCTATGGCGTAAGCAGAAATGGAATGTGTGGCATTGGCTATTCTGGACCCAGTAGAAATGAGCCTCCTATGCCTAAACCTCTGCATGAACATTTTGTACCCTCTGATACTATTTTGCCTGAATCATTGCCTGCTAAAGTTGCTAAACCCTCTCGTAAAAGGGGAACTCCTTCTATGCTTAAATGTCATGCTCAAATCCCTTTATGTTATCATGTTGAGAAACCCAAGGTCATCAGAACCTCTGGGGTAACTAACAAGAAAGGACCCAGAAAATGGATACCTAAGGATAAGATTATCTATGTTGCAGATATCCTTGATCGCTCCACTGAAACACCAATCATGGTATCTGGACAGTTGATGCTCGCGTCACATAACGGGAGAAAGGCGTATGTTCCAAGAGCTAAAACTTAAGCCTGGAGGCGAAGTTGGCTTTGGTGGTAAAGAGAAGGGTAAAATTGTTGGTTCTGGTACTATTGGTGTTGATAATAGTTCATGCATTGATAATGTTCTGTTGGTAGATGGCTTAAATCATAACTTTTTGTCTATAAGTCAATTAGCTGACAAGGGTTATGATATAATCTTCAATCAAAAGTCTTGCAGGGCTGTAAGTCATATCGATGGCTCTGTTTTCTTTAACAGCAAGAGGAGAAACAACACTTATAAGATCAGATTATCTGAGTTGGAAACTCAGAAAGTAAAGTGCCTTCTATCTGTTAATGAAGAGCAATGGGTATGGCATAGACGGTTAGGGCATGCCAGCATGAGAAAGATTTCTCAACTGAGTAAGCTTGACCTTGTCAGGGGCTTACCCACTCTGAAGTTCTCTTCAGATGCTCTCTGTGAAGCATGTCAGAAAGGCAAATTTACAAAAGTCTCTTTCAAGGCAAAGAATGTTGTTTCCACCTCAAGGCCATTGGAACTTCTGCATATCGACCTTTTTGGACTAGTGAAAACTGAGTCTATAGGTGGTAAAAGATATGGGATGGTCATTGTTGATGACTGTATCCGCTGGACATGGGTAAAATTTCTATCCCGCAAGGATGAGTCTCATTCTGTGTTCTCTACCTTGATTTCCCAAGTGCAAAACGAGAAGGCTTGCAGAATTATGCCTGTCAGAAGTGATCATGGTGGAGAGTTTGAGAATGATAAGTTTGAGAGTCTGTTTGATTCCTATGGAATTGCACATGATTTATCTTGTCCTAGAACTCCTCAACAGAATGGGGTTGTTGAGAGGAAGAATAGAACTCTTCAAGAGATGGCTAGAACCATGCTTCAAGAAACTGACATGGCAAAGCACTTCTGGGCTGAGGCAGTAAACACAGCATGTTACATTCATAATAGGATCTCTATCAGACCAATTCTGAATAAAAGTCCTTATGAATTGCGGAAGAAAGTAAAACCCAACATTTCTTACTTTCATCCTTTTGGTTGTGTTTGCTATGCTCTGAATACTAAGGATAGATTACATAAGTTTGATTCTAAATCTTCTAAATGTCTATTACTTGGTTACTCTGAACGTTCTAAAGGCTTTAGAATTTATAATACTGATGCTAAAACTATTGAAGAATCTATTCATGTTAGATTTGATGATAAGCTTGACTCTGATCAGTCAAAGCTAGTTGAAAAGTTTGCAGATATGAGTATAAATGTTTCTGATAAAGGCAGAGCTCCAGAGGAAGCTAAGCCAGAGGAAGACTCTCCAGAGGAAGTTGGTCCCTCTGATTCACAACCTCAGAGGAAGAGCAGAATTGTTGCCTCTCACCCTAAAGAGTTGATTCTGGGAAACAAAGATGAACCAGTCAGAACCATATCAGCATTCAGACACTCTGAAGAGACTCTACTTAGTCTGAAAGGATTGGTATCCTTATTTGAACCAAAATCAATTGATGAAGCTCTTCAAGAGAAAGACTGGATTCTGGCAATGGAAGAAGAATTGAATCAATTCTCCAAGAATGATGTTTGGAACCTTGTCAAGAAATCTCAAGGTGCTCACATCATTGGAACCAAATGGGTGTTCAGAAACAAGCTGAATGAAAAAGGAGATGTAGTCAGAAACAAAGCAAAGCTAGTTGCTCAAGGCTACAGTCAGCAAGAAGGAATAGATTATACTGAAACATTTGCTCCAGTAGCAAGATTGGAAGCTATCAGACTGCTGATCTCATTCTCAGTGAATCACAACATAATTCTTCATCAGATGGATGTTAAGAGTGCCTTCCTGAATGGATACATCTCAGAGGAAGTGTATGTGCACCAACCTCTTGGTTTTGAAGATGAGAAGAATCCTGACCATGTTTTCAAATTGAAGAAATCTCTCTATGGTCTGAAGCAAGCTCCCAGAGCATGGTATGAGAGACTTAGCTCATTCCTTCTGGAAAATGATTTTGTAAGGGGTAAAGTAGATACAACTCTCTTTTGCAAAACTTACAAAGATGATATCTTAATTGTGCAAATTTATGTTGATGATATTATATTTGGATCTGCTAATCCATCTCTTTGCAAAGAATTTTCTGAGATGATGCAGGCTGAATTTGAAATGAGTATGATGGGAGAACTCAAGTACTTTCTGGGAATACAAGTTGATCAAAAACCAGAAGCTACTTACATCCATCAGAGCAAGTACACAAAGGAACTTCTGAAGAAGTTCAATATGACAGAATCAATAATTGCTAAGACTCCTATGCATCCTACATGCATTCTGGAGAAAGAAGATGCCAGTGGGAAAGTATGTCAGAAGCTCTATCGTGGAATGATAGGTTCACTTCTATACTTAACTGCATCTAGGCCAGATATTCTGTTTAGTGTACACTTATGTGCTCGATTCCAATCAGATCCTAGAGAAACTCACTTAACTGCTGTTAAGAGAATTCTCAGATATCTGAAAGGTACCACTAACCTTGGCTTGATGTATAAGAAAACATCAGATTATAAGCTTTCAGGTTATTGTGATGCTGATTATGCTGGAGATAGAACTGAAAGAAAGAGTACTTCTGGAAATTGTCAATTTTTGGGAAGTAACTTAGTCTCATGGGCAAGCAAGAGGCAGTCTACCATTGCACTATCCACTGCAGAGGCAGAATATATCTCAGCAGCTATTTGCAGCACTCAGATGCTCTGGTTGAAACATCAGCTAGAGGATTATCAAATCCTTGAGAGCAACATTCTAATTTATTGTGATAACATTGCTGCAATCTCACTCAGTAAGAATCCAATCTTACACTCAAGGGCAAAACATATTGAGGTAAAGTATCACTTTATGAGAGATTATGTTCAGAAGGGCGTACTTCTTCTGAAGTTTATTGATACTGACCATCAATGGGCAGATATCTTTACAAAGCCCTTAGCAGAGGATAGATTTAAATTTATACTGAAAAATCTAAATATGGACTTTTGTCCAGTATGAAGTTGGATCAGAACCTCTGCCTATGATGCTTCCTCATCAGAAGATGTCTAGTTCAGAAGGTAACTTAGTCAAAAGATAAGTACCCATTGGTGCTTACTCTGAGAAAAGACAATAAACGTGTGTCAATACATTCTGATGCCTCGTTCCTTGTGCCCTCCGGATAATCTGTTGTAATGAGTGTAGTTATGCTTATTCTCCACCGTGTGTTTTGTGTATTAACTGTTCATATTAATGTCTTTAATTTTTAACCGTTTATTTTAATTTTGCTTTACAATCTACAACGGTTACTTTCTAAAACCCACTACGCACACACGTTCTCCATCACTTGTGTTATTTGCTTCTCTCTCTTGTATGCAAAAACACTTATCTCCAATTCTCTCTATCTCTCGTTCATCCCTCTTCTACCCAAACCTCCAACCTTCAACAATGGTGAGATCTGAAAGAGCTGATTCCGGTGAAAGATCTGATTCCGCCGATGGAAGAATGTTTCCAAGGATGGTTGTGGGTCTTCCAACAGGGCAAGTAGGTCCTGTTCTGCATCCTAGATCGACAGAGGGTGCTCAAGCACAAATCCAAGATGCTGAGGATGTTATTCCCTTGTCCCAAAGAAGCTGTGCTGTTACATGTGTCTTTCCTCTAGAAGAACTTCAAGTTCTTGCTGAATGGCGTTTCGACCTAGACAACATTGCTGCTAATGGGGTCGATCTTCGTCCTGAAGTACAAGCTCAAGGCTGGGAAGGATACTTCAATAGGTTGCATGGTCCAGTCTATGATAAACTGGTGAAGGAATTCTGGAAGCATGCTGATTGTAATGAGTATCAAGTGGTGTCCTTTGTTCTGGGAAAAAGGATCATCATTCCTGAGAAGTCGTTTGCAAGGCTTCTGGGTGCAGACACAAGTCGTGGCTACAGATTTCAGATGCAAGAGTCCAAAGTCAAGACAAGTACCAAGGAGAAGGTCAACAAGGCCTTATACTCTACATGGAGACCGGGCAAAACTGATTGCAAGACTAAGGATCTTCATCCTGACCTGAGAATCTGGCATAAGATCCTCCTGAACTGCATAAACCAGAGGCCAAAGGGAAGCTCTCCTGATTAAATCAATTTCACTCAGAAGGTGATGCTCTTCTTCATCAAGGAGCACAACAAAATCTGTCTGCCTTACTTTCTCTTCTCCTATCTGACGGAGTGCATCAAGAAGTCAAGGACTACTACTTCACCAAAGTCTGCCATCAAGTACATACCTTTTGGCAGATTACTGTCAGACTTCTTCATAGAAGACCTAACAACAATTGTTGGAGATGTCTTCACTCCCACATCATTGAAGAGAATGGGTTTAGTGGAAACAAAGGTTGAAGTTAACCCTACTACTTCAAAGTCAAGAGGAAGAAGACTCGCTCTAAAGGACTACCCACTCTGGTCAAAGGCTGATGATCCAGAGGCTATCAGGATCTATCTTGATGATCTGAAGAAACAAGGCTTTGTGATTGACGTGGATGAATTCTTCAGAAATCTTCAAGATCCTCCAGACTTTGAGTCTCCCAGGAAGAGGAAGACTAAGAGAAAACAAGTGGAACCCTATGAGACACAGGATCCTTCTGATGGTGATGATGATGATGATGATGACCCTCCACCTCAGAAGAAAGCAAAGAAGGTCAGAATTGCAAAGCAAGTCATTCATCTGGAACCTGCAACCTCTACCAGAGTCACAAGATCTGCAGTCAAGTAAGTTCATTACTCTTTCTGATGATGATGATTTAAATCTGATTGATGCAATTCCTGCTACTTCCAACCCTGAACCCTCACAAATTGATCAACCTACTTCATACACTTCCCCACCTAGGGCTTCATTCTTTCAACCCTCCATTGAGGAAGAACCCCTCTGGAAAATGCTTCAAACACCTAAGTCCACTACACCAACCTCACCCATTATTCTTCCATACAATCCACAAACCTCTGAAACAATAGTTTCTGAGACACAAGCTCAAGAGATACCAAACCCTGAAAAATCCAACTCTAAGCCTCAACCCTCTGATCACTCAAATGAGGAACCCTCTGATAGAGAAGTTCTCTCTCCTGCTCCCTCTGTTTCTTTTCCTACAAATGTTCTAGTTTCTTCTCCTTCAGATAAATCTGAGGCTTCTCGCCAATTCTTTCAACTTGCCAGAGAAAGAGTTTCAGAAATTCCTGAACATTTCCTAACTGTTCCAAGTCCAAATCGCTACTCTGGACCAAGGCCAGAACCTTTGGAAGCTCATGATTTTCCAATCCATGCTGTTCTTTTGTCCTCAGTACGACCACCCCGTCCTCTTTCTCCTCCACCTCAAAATGAAAACTCTGTCTCTGACCAATCTCCAAATCCTGAGACTGAAGTTTCTCATCAAAACCCTGAGACCAGTCACTCTGAACCCCAAACCGTGCAAATTGGTTCTCCTCATGGTGTTTCTGAAGCTACAAGTAGCAATCATCTCTCTTCATCTGAAACCCATCTTTCCATTGTTCCCTATACTCAACCCAGACAAACAACCCTGCTAGATTGCATCAACTCATTTAATCATGAAGCCTCTTTAAGGGTTCGCAATGTGCAAGGTTGCACTGATCTCAGTGAGAAACCACACTTGGTTGCTGAAGATTGGGATCATCTTTGCACTTGGATGCTTGACCAAGCGGCAGTGATGATATGTTTCCTTACTGCTGAAAGGGATCAAAGAATTGAAGCTGCTAGTCAGCGTTTCAGAAGAAGAGAAGCAATGAATGAACAAAGGTTGAGAAATCAACTTCATGCTGCCATTGAGGAAGCTAGAAAGAAGAAAGAACAAGAAGAAGAAGCTGCAAGGATTGAAGCAGAACAACGTGAAACTGCAAGGTTGCAAGCTCTGGAACAAGCAGCTGTAAGATCAAGTTTTGATCTAGTAGTACAACTCTACGTTTTGATGATTACAAGTTAACCTTTTGATATGAACAATTATGGTACTCTAACGTGTTTTTCTGAGTGTGCTATTTACAGGCTCTGACCTCAACTCAATCTCACACAAATCAGAAGCACTGTGTATAAAGAGTGACCCAAGCAACGCTTTCGCATTGACCATGTTCAATATGAACAGTGGAAAAGCTTCATAAGTTCTGAAGCTACACAAACTCTGATGTGGACTCAGTCACTAGAAGCTCTGAAGATCCAGAAGTTCTGATAACCAAGAAACACTGAAGGTTCAGATGTTCTGATGGTGCAGAAGACTCTGAAGATACAGAAGCTGAATAGTGGAAACTCTGAAGTCCAGAAGCAAGAAACTCTGAAGACCATGTACTTCCCTCTGAGTTCAGAATCAGAAGATACAACGGTCAGAGGATCTGTGCTTTCCCTCTGACTCTGATCAACCGCCTTCACAAGTTCCAACATGAAGCATTCCTCTGATCAGAAGTCTCCTAGGTTTAAAGGTCAAGTCACTATCCAAGTACAAAAGCAATTGTACCATCCTGACGACCTACCTAACGTTCTCAGCCACAGCAGAAGCTGGAATTTCCAGAACTGCCCTCCAACGGTAGCATTCCCATGCAGCGTTCAAACCCTAATCCTTGGAGTATAAATAGAGGCTGAAGATTGAAAGATGCGGTTGGAAGAATCTACACAAGCACAAGCTATATTCAAAAACCTTCAAGCATTCTTTCATCACGAAATTCATTGTGTTTACTATTAGCTTTTCAGAAGCAAATCTCTTGTAAACATTTATTTGATAAACAGTTTGTTTAGTTCCTTTAGGAGATCAAGGTTGATCGGATCCTAGAGAAGACTAAGAGAGTGAATCTTAGTGTGAGCTAAGTCAGTGTAATTGTTAGTCACTTGTAGGCTTCAAGTGCAGTTGTAACTCTTACCTGATTAGTGGATTGCCTTCATTCTAAGAAGGAAGAAATCACCTTAACGGGTGGACTGGAGTAGCTTGAGTGATTTATCAAGTGAACCAGGATAAAATCCTTGTGTGCTTTTCTATCTCTCATCTTTAGCACTTAGTTCTCGAAAAGATTTGTTAAAATCTTTAAGGTGGAAGTTTTATCTTGAACACGTTATTCAAACCCCCCCCCCTTTCTACCGTTTTTCATACCTTCAGCAGCTAAATTACAAGCTGAAGCTGAGGCACTAAGAAATCAAGCACTTGGAATCATTCCATTTACTGATGTTGCCTCCACATCTGCTCAAGTTCCTCACTCTGATCAAGCTGAAACGTCTGCTCAACCTCAGTCAGATTCAAGAATTGATCTCAATGAACAAAGACTTGATTCTCATGAAGCTCTTCTTCAAAGTCTGAAAGAGATGTGCGCAGAACTTCTGAAGAGGACACCTAAACCTTAGACTTTAGGAACTCTCTTTATTCTGTTTTTCTACTATGTTTTTCGTGTTTAACTCTGGTTCTTCTATTCAATTATCGCTTTTATATATGCTTGCATAATTCTTGTTTATCATTACTTAATTCTCACTCATACACATTAATCAACAAACAAGTCTTTTTATTTATTAATAAAATAATTCATACAATGCATTGATACATTTAAAAAGGAAGATTTTTCCTCAATACTCTACATTGCCTAAGAAGAAGAATCTGAAGAAGCATCAGAAGATTCTGATGAAGATGAGCTGACTCTGATCTCCAAGAGACTCAACCGCATCTGGAAGCACAGGCAGAGCAAGTACAAAGGCTCTGGAAAGGCAAAAGGAAAGTCTGAATCCTCCGGCCAGAAGAAGTCCTCACTTAAGGAAGTCACATGCTTTGAGTGCAAAGAATCAGGGCACTACAAAAGTGATTGTCCAAAGTTGAAGAAGGACAAGAAGCCAAAGAAGCACTTCAAGACGAAGAAGAGTCTGATGGTAACATTTGATGAATCAGAGTCAGAGGATGTTGACTCTGATGGTGAAGTCCAAGGACTCATGGCTATTATCAAAGACAAAGGAGCAGAGTCAAAGGAAGCTGTTGACTCTGACTCAGAATCAGAAGGAGATCCTAACTCAGACGATGAAAATGAGGTATTCGCTTCTTTCTCTACCTCTGAACTGAAACATGCCTTGTCTGATATCATGGATAAGTATAACTCTTTATTGTCTAAGCATAAGAAGTTGAAAAAGAACCTATCTGTTGTTTCCAAGACTCCTTCTGAACATGAGAACATTATTTCTGATTTGAAAAATGATAATCATGCTTTGATCAATTCTAACTCTGTGCTTAAGAACCAGATTGCTAAGTTAGAAGAAATAGTTGCTTGTGATGCCTCTGATTGTAGAAATGAATCTAAGTATGAAAAGTCTTTTCAAAGATTCCTGGCTAAAAGCGTAGATAGAAGCTTAATGGCTTCAATGATCTATGGCGTAAGCAGAAATGGAATGCATGGCATTGGCTATTCTAAACCAATTAGAAATGAGCCCTCTGTGTCTAAAGCTAAATCCTTGTATGAATGCTTTGTTCCCTCTGGTACCATATTGCCTGATCCTTTACCTGCTGAAGTTGCAAAAACCCCTCTCAAAAAGGGATCTTTCTCTATGTCTAAATATCATGCAAAAATTCCTTTACATTATCATGTTGAGAAACCCAAGGTGATCAGAACCTCTGGGGTAATATTGCTTTTGTCTATATTTGAGCCGCCTTCACCTTTGTGAGTGAAAGATTTCTTTTTCATGCTTGATTCTCGTTTGTTGTCTTTCCTTGATGTTCCTTTTCCTCTTTGCTGTTTGATCCACATCCTTTTGAACTTTCTGTTGAAGAGAGCTTGTTCATCCTCTGACAATTCTTCTGAGGATTCTTCTTCTTCTTCAGATTGTTCCTTTGCTTGAATGGCTTTGGAATTGTTTTCTTTGAACGCAATGTTCTTCTGCTTCCTCAGTCCTTCGTCATGAGCAAGTTCTATTTCATGGACCTTCAGAGATCTGAGGAGATCTTCCAGTCTCAATGTGCTGAGATCTTTAGCTTCTTGAATAGCGGTAACTTTGGGTCTCAATCTCCTAGGGAGGCATCTTAGAATCTTTGTGATTTGATCAACATTTTCATATTTGCGATCAAGATTCCTAAGACCATTAACGACGGTTTGGAATCTTCCAAACATATCATCAATGCTTTCGTTTTCCTTCATCTTGAAGGTTTCATATTCTGCCACAAGTAAGCTCACTTTGGCTTGTCTGACATTTGTTGTACCTTCATAGGCAAGCCCTAGAGCTTCCCAGACTTCTTTGGCTGTTGCTAGACCATCAACTTTGTCCAGTTGAGATTTGCTCAGTGCACATGACAGGAACAACTTTGGCTTGTGATTGACACTTAAGATTTTCTGCTTGAGCTTTGAATGCTTTTGAGAAGTTTGGAATGAAAGCTTGAATGCTTGTATACTCGGAATTAATTCTCTTGTCTTCAGATCTTCAAGAGTGTCTTAAATACTTGCTTGCTGGTGTTGTAGCCGTTGAGAGACAAGATCCAACCGTTGTATTAGCCGTTGTGAAGTAAGATCAAACCGTTGATTCAAAAGGCTTGGTTGGTAGCTCCATTTAATGCGGACTCAGAGGTAAGTCTATCATTTAGCTATAAAGATGATATTTGTCAGCTAGTAGGTGGTGATAGACTTTGGGCTACTTTTCAGACATGAGACAATTTGGAAATTTGATGTTGACGGCATGCACTTTTCCTTGTTGGTCAGCGTGCCTTTTGCTGAAGCAATTTGTCTTCACGTGATCTAGTTTGAATACAAGTCAATTGGTTGTCTTTTGATTTGAATATTGGACAACCGGTTGTAATCAAACTATGACTTTGGCGCTCAAAATTTGTCTTTGATAAATCTGACTGATGATGTGGCATTGAACGGTCAGAGACTTGAGGCTTGAATAATAGCTAGTTCTCCTTTGCAGAACTGTTTTGTAGTAACAAAAATCTTCTTCTATCTGAGATCTTTTTCCTTTTTGAAGTGATAGAACGTTGAAGCGTATAGCATACTTTTGAGTTTCTCCTGAAATCAAAAACGTTATCAAGAGTGTAATTTCCAGCGAAGCTTCTTGTATAAAATTGTTATGATCAAAATAAGATTTAAAAATGTTATGATGCGTTTGAACTTAACAAACATATTGAATTATATGCTTGATGAAGTGATGCTGAATGTTTGCTTGTGATTCATGTTGTGAATTGCTTGTGGATGTTGTATTGTTGCATTGCTAGAAAGGGGATAAAGTATACCATGGGATATGGTGATACTTAGGAAGTTGGCCTAATGGCTCGGATAAAAGATTTGTCTTATTACAATACAAAATTAAACATCTGAGGTAGGAGATTATAGGGAAATAATTCACCGGTTTAATGTGTTATTGTTACTTGATTTGAGAACTTGACCTACCCGTCACATGTTAGGATTCACCGTAGGGAGATAGATAATAATAATTATAAAATGAAATTAATAGACCTAGGTGAGGACCCCTTTTATCAAATTGATTATAAAAAAGTACATAACCATTACCGGAACGAATAAGAATTTTCCGCCTTAAAACCCAACTACTTGATCTCCATGGATCTCACCTCCAATCACATTGAGGTGTACTTACTTGAAGAGTAAGGTACAAATGTTTGTTTCTAGTTCGCGAGAAATTATCAAGAAGAATAAGGGGGCGATGAATGATATTTGTAAACAAATTCTCGGAGCGACAAGGAATAGGAAAGTGTTGTCACTACCACTAATGAGAGTGGGAGAATACAGAGACGCCAATGGCGGTCTTGTTCAGAGATGAATAGACCCGGGACTTACACAATGACTCTACCTCTCCATCAACTACCGGCAGGGTGTGGAAGGCCGGCCTGATGCAAAGTATCAAGAGTCGCGAAGTTGTGTATTTCTGTTTATGAGCTACTGAGCGACCATGTCCGGTAAAGAGTGGACTGTAAGGAGTGTCCATGTTCTCGAGATGACTTTCCGAAGATTAAAGAAGCCAAGGCTTCGGGCCCTATAAAAACATACTCATCACATGATAAATAAAATAAAAAGGTTGGCGATGGACTCACCATTTCGCAAGTAGTGAGAGAAGTCAATTCGAAGGATGAAGGTATAAGGCGATGGAACCTCATAATATGTGTGATATTGTGTGTGTTTGTTAACATGCTCGTATTTAATAGTATGTTATCTTGAACTTTATCGTTTATTTATTTGACGTGTATCTTGTACAAAGTCGTGTTTGACTTACCCTTGCATTATTTTTATCATAAAGCAGATCACATGTTAGACGATGAGCCTCCCTCCGGTGCTCGCCATTCACGCTGATTTTCCATCCCACACTCGCTGGTATCTCGAACCCAACACCTGGTTCTGCTTTTACAACGGACTGACTATGTTATGGTGCAGGGTACCTGGATCTGACGAGCTTGGCTATTCAGTGACTATCCCTCTCACATTTTCCTTCTATATGCCGAGGCATGCCAGGAGATTCCGACCGCCCGTTCCTGATCCGCCGCCACAGCCTCAACCGAAGGTGGATCTCGCCCCTCAAACCGGAGTAGGCCCCGATCCGCGTGTTGCAGTGGATCATGTGCCCCAGGAGGAGCCATATCGAGCATTGCCGATCCGAGTCAAGAGCCCACAGGAACTCTTTACGCCCGGTCAGGCATCCCGAGAGCCAGTAGGTTCTCCGCCCAGGGGGACTGCATCGTGCCTCAGGACCACAGCTAAGAAGAGGGTGCGATCACCGAGTTTTTCAAGGGATGCCCGGATCTACAGACAGCGGTTCGTGAAACCAGTTGGGTTGGGAGAGAGGGTACCTATGCTAGTGCCGGAGGAGGGAAACAACGGAGACATGGAGGAGGATCTTGAGGAGGAGGAGATTAGGGGATGAAGCCGACTGGTTCGATGATAGTTCTTATTAGTTTCTTGATTAATTAAGTTTTTATTTGATGACGCCTTGTGGGGATATGTATATCTTCACTTGTACACTCTATTGATTTATGTCATTTGAACTCTGTAGTGGCCTAGGCCACGCATGTTATGTGTGTGATGATTTGTTTGTTGCCAACTTGCTTGTCTTAGGTATACGGTCATCTATCTGAAAAGGTTAGAGGGGAACTCTTCGACTGGAAACGGTCGTAGTGGTCTCTGAATCGATGCATGATTAGAAATGGTAAAACTAACAAACAAAAATAATAATTTCGGGTTGCTCGTTCATAAGTGATAGGAGTTGGACGGAGACGTCACTTGTGAAAGAGGGACGCCACACAGTTCACCAACAACCATACCAGAGAGTTTTGTAAAGAAATGGAGATCCATATGAGATTCTCGTCAGTGGAGCATCCGCAAACAAATGGACAAGTAGAATCTGCGAACAAAGTAATCTTGCGGGGTTTGAAGCGCCGACTAAGCGATGCAGGCGGGGTGTGGTTGGACGAGCTGCCAGTGGTGCTATGGTCCTACAACACAATGGTGCAGTCAAGCACAAAAGCGACTCCATTCAGAATGACATATGGGGCGGACACCATGCTCCCGATGGAAATTGACAACTTCTCCTGGCGAACTGAGCCACGATTGGAAGATGAGAATGGGACCAATATGGTGACGGAGTAGGATTTGCAGTCCGAGACTCGCGAAGACTCACACGTACCTGAAGCGGCGATGAAGCTGAAGGCGGCGGGAAAGTACGATTCCAAGGTTCGCCCAAGGACGATGCAGGTGGGGAATCTCGTTCTTAAAAGGCGGATGGGGAGTACTGGGAACAAACTGAGCCCAAACTGGGAAGGACCCTATTGGATTTTGAAGATTCCGGGAAAAGAGGCTTATCACCTCGATGAGCTGGATGGAAGGCGAGTGTTGCGGTCATGGAATGCCACAAACTTGCGCTACTATTACAGTTAGGATCAGGCAATGGCGACCCAGGAAGTCTCCAAGGAAAATCCCCAAAGAAATTAATAAGGACGCACTCTTTTTCTCCGTTGTGGAGTTTTTTAACGAGGCGTCAGGAAAATATAAAGTCATGTCAATTGAACTTAATGAATATAAATGAAAAGGTATTCTCAAAAATATTCCTACGATTGAGTTTACCAATCGAATATGCTGAATTACGGCGATTGCTAGGTGAGACAAGTTAGGCCCCCAAAGGGGCCAACAAGATCCCTAAAGGTTGCGATTCCATAACGACCATTGATGTCCGAGAATCGCCCCGGAAAGTCTGACGCAATCGCCGGATTCGTTGGCGACGTGTGTGATAAGCCTCTCCAGAATAAGGGCGAGCACCCCTAACTAGGCAAAAGTCTTGGGCAACCCAAATGGCCATTGGGCCCCAAGTGTTTTAAGCCTCGTGCGGGCAAAGCCCCGGGCGAAGTCCTCGAGAATGGAGGCCACACCCTTTTTTGGGGATGTGTTTAAGCCTTGGTCGGGTAGAACCAAGCAAGAAAGTCCTAGTTAAATTACACACATTAAAGTCGTCAAACGTAATTCAGTTAAACTTTAGACGCGTGTTATAATGGCGCATGAATAAGGTCGGCGAATGAATAAGGTGGAAGGCAAGTAAGTTATTACTTAAACAAAATCGGCGAATGAATAAGGTGGAAAGCGAGTAAATTATTAAACAAAATTTGAAATTGATTAAAAGGAAAGGCCCAAAGGGCGAGTCTATTACATTGAGAGGCAGACACCAGGTGAACAGACTGAAAGCAAAAGGAAACAAAGAAGAGCACGGTAAAAACTGAAACTCCTAATTGTTTTCATTATTAACATTTCCCTCTTCATCGGTACCAGCAGCCCAAAGGTTCGGGCCCAGCCTTGGCGGATCATCCGGCCCAACCAGCCCACCATCCGTGATCTCTTTGAGCATTCCCATTGGGCTCAAGTCAAAGTTGGGAAACAGGAATTGGGCTTGGTCCTTGGCAAGGTAAAACCCCTCCACGCGCTGCTCATAGGCGTCAGCGTCGACGTCCTCTCTCGCTTTGGCAACCTTTTCCCTGACCTCGGTCAGCTCCTTCTCCTTCGCCTCAAGCTCCGCCTTCAGGGAGCTAAGTTCTTGGTCCTTGGCGGCGAGGGCAGCATCCTTGGCCGCCAAGGCCTGTAGCGCTTGCTGCTCCTTCTCCTTCAACTCCTCATCAAACTCGGCAATCCGCTCGTTGCGATAGAGTTCAGCTTCTTTTCCAAGGCGATCTTCTCTCTCGTCGTCGCCGTCACCAGTTTGTCAAGAGTGTCATCGCACTTGGAGTGGCGAAGCGGAGTTCAACATTTTCGGTGCGTAGTTTCTCAACTTCAGCAATAGAGGCCCCATACTTCTTGAAAGCATGGGCGAAGATGCACCCGGCTTGCAAGATCGACGCCACGCATTCCTGACCCTAGTCCTCTATGCCTTTGCTGAATATCTCTCCCTCAAGGTATTCACGGCCGATGCCGGAAAGCATAAATTCAACAGGATCAATGGAGTCACGAAGCGTGAGCGGGCGGTCAGAGTGACCTTCTTTTTCGCCGCCGGCGGGGGAGACCTGTTTTTGTGAAGAACCACATGTCCCTTGTTGAGTGGGGCTGGGGTTTGCAGTGGGCTTCGACGACTGTGGCCGATCTTGGTGGACTAGTGGAGTCGTTGAAGTCTAGTGAGCCGGCTGCGGAGATGGTTGGCGGGGAGGAGACTTTGGTGATGAGCTCTCTTCCCTCTGGTGAGTAGTGGCATCAGGACCAGGTTGGGAGGATTCAGTCATCTTCTTCTTCTTAGGCGATTGGTTCTCTTCACCCTCGCCATCACGTTGGGGATGCTTCCTTTTTGCGTTCTCGGTGTTGAAGGTTGGGGGGAATCGGGCGGCCCTCCTTGCGTTGGCAAGCTGGAGCTCTGCGTTTGTAAACTTCATTTCTTTTGCATAAAAATAAGTTGAGTGGCAATAACTTCAAAAAAAAAAAGAGGAAGATAAAAAATGAACAATATTGGCAAGAGAGTAAAATGCATGGTCCGGCGTTTGGCGACCTAGGTATTTGGGGGTTTTTGAGTGTCTGGCGCCCTTAAGTACTTTTGCGCAGTCGAGAATGGGGAGTTGGGCAAAGAAACTGATGATGGTCTTGTCCTCGGTGGTCAAAGAGTCCTCTGGGGGGTCAACGATATTGTTGGGCTTCTCCGTCCAGTAGAAGGGAAAACGGGCGGTCCCATCCCTTAGAGTGAAGAGGTCAGGGTAGGCATGGTGGATCGCCACCCTGAAGTACTTACGAGCAAAGCTGGTCTTGGCGTTGCTCTTGAAGGGGTTAAGGCATTTGCGGTCAGGGCGAGCTTTCAGAGAAACCCACCCTTTGGATTTTAGGGATTTGACATTCACGTCATATAGGTAAAAGAAATGGACCGGCGACGACATGATTTGAATAACGTCACACAAGATCTCGAAACCCCGCATAAACGCCCAAGCATTCGGGTGAAGTTGGCAGGGGGGCCGCGTTGATGTTAGCCAGCACAAAACAAAAGAAGGGTGAGAGAGGGAACCTTATACCCAACTCTGTGAACATGTATTCATAAAGGAAAAAGAAATGATCGCGGGCTACGTCACCATCTTCCTTGTGGAACCAGGGACGATCATTTCTTTGTAGGCCAAAAGTGGGAGACCAAAAGTACAATTAAGCCAATAAAAATTTAGTTAATTGCCACATGTTACAGTCCGATCCAGTAACCGATCCCTTACACTGGTTGGAGAGATACGCTGCCGGGAGAGCAGGATCCGGATTTCACACCGTCTCCAAATGTTAGCTTTCAAATTGAAGAAGAACACGTAATTCTCACTTACGTCTCTCTTTGGAACCTGAATAATGGTACTATTCGTTTTCATCTTCTTTACTCGTTCCTCGTGTCTTGTTTTTTCTTGCATAAAATTTCGACCTCTTTTTTTTTCAGGACAAAACCAGTAGCATTGACAAGACCACGGGTGACAAGTACAACGTTGAAACAGCAGAAATCTTGGCAAATGAGGCTCAGGTTTCGACCTAGTTCCCATTTTCAAACCTTTTGCAATTCCCTAAACCCTAAACCCTTATACTCCTATTGCTCAATCATGTTGTTCAGATTACTAATTTCATGTTGTTCATTGTTGTTTAGATTTTGCCAATTGCAGAGTCCACACCCATCTACGAGCAGCTTCTGCAACTGTTTCCAACAGCTGTGAGTGTTCTTTATGAATGCTTTTGTTGTTTGTTCTGTAAACTGCTGGTGTAATTTTAAAAGCAATGTTTTATTTTTTTGTGCTCTATGATGTTTTCTTCTGCAGTTTTGGAAGCTTATATTATACTATTATGTGACTGATTTTTTATGGTGCTTATTGGTCTTGTGCCCAGGCCAAGTTTTGGAAGCAATATGTGGAGGCACACATGGCTGTAAATAATGATGATGCTATCAGACAGATTTTTAGTCGGTGTTTGTTAAATTGTTATCAGATTCCTCTATGGTATGTTTGTTTAATCTTTGTTATGGCAGTGATTGGTGTATTATCATTATTGTTATCTTTCTAAACTCTGTTTTGGATATATTGTTTCAAAGGCTATGGTCTTATGTGAGTACCGATATTTTTTGACTACTTTAATCAACAATATGTGGAATGGCATGGAGTGGATTTCTTTTGTGTAATTCAAGCTCGCACTACTAAGAATCAGTGTATACTTTACTATTGGTTGTTCACCCTCCAAGATGTATGGCTTAGTAGATCTAACATGGAAATTGAAGCTTGGGATTGGGGGTTGGGAGGTTTCTGGAAAGAGGATGGGCTACATACCTACTGCTTGTTGTGTAGCTGAAATGTTTTTCCACCGAAATGAGTAAACTTATTCAATGTTATCTATAGATAGAATTGCAAGGGTGACTTCTAACTGTTCACAAATGGTGGTAGAATTAATTAAATCAGGAAGATCTTGTAAAATACTCATTTTTATTGGCACGATCTGTGAGTCTTTGTACTTTAATTGCTTCTTTCTTTCTGCTTGTTAGAACTTCTGATGTTTTTTTCTTGTCCTATCTTCTCTGTATTACTTTTGCTTTTGAGTTTATATTAGATTATTTTCTTGTGATAATGGATGAAATAACCTGCTTATAGGTTTGTCTTGAGATGCATACAAATAGTATTTTTGTTTCAACCTTTCATTTTGTTTCTTATCATTGCTTTATAGGCGGTGTTACATTCGTTTCATTAGAAAGGTCAATGAAAAGAAGGGGATAGAGGGTCAGGAAGAGACAAGAAAAGCGTATGATTTTATGCTCAACTTTGTTGGTAAGTTTATTTCCTTTTATCCTGCTTGATTTGTATTTTAGTTGTCATTAGATTGTTATAGCACTTATTTAGGAAAAGATGATGGAAACTCACCGAAGGTGGTTTGATCATGTAAGAAGAAGACTAATACAGACTCTAGTGAGAAGAAGATACCTAGCTTTAACATAGTGTTTGGTCCATGTATGTATATATATATATATATATGTATTACATTATAATAATTAATTAAATAACACTTATTTCCAATGATGTTCTAACAGGAGAAGACATAGCATCTGGCCCTGTATGGATGGAGTACATATCTTTTCTAAAATCATTGCCGGTGTGTTTATTAATCTCTTTTGTTTTGCGCAATAGTTGGTATATAGTTTCTTTAACTTTTAATTTTTTTGTCAAATACAACGGCAGTCTATAAATACTCAAGAAGAATCACAAAGGATGCTTGCTCTGAGGAAAGTCTATCAGAAGGCTATTGTTACTCCTACCCATCACATTGAGCAACTTTGGAAGGATTATGAAAATTTTGAAAATTCTGTCAATCGTCAGTTGGTAATATATTGATCATAAATTTATGCTTGATCTGATAATTTGTATTCATAAATCTTTAGCTGTTCTACTGTGGTATTAGTTAAGAATAATCTAAGGGCATGCAATTTGACAGTGAGGTGTTTTACAGGCTAAAGGACTGGTATCTGAATATCAACCTAAATACAATAGTGCCAGGGCAGTTTACAGGGAGCGGAAGAAGTATGTTGATGAAATCGATTGGAATATTCTTGCTGTACCCCCAACCGGATCGTACAAGGAAAAATTCTGTTTCTTTGCAAATTTTGTATAAAAGTGTTAGCTATTTTAATTTTTAGAATACTTTCTGACATTAAAGCATGCAATCGAAAATCTTAATAATTGAATTAGGATGATGGAAATATTTTAAAGAAGGCTCAACTCGTTGAAATGTTGATTAGATTCTTACTCGTTTAATTTTTATCCTGTGTTTCTTGCTGAATGTTGATTTCATGGGCTTGTCAGCAGTTGTTGGCTATATATGAAAGTAAAGCACATTGTACATTTAGAAAAATAATCATTCAGGAAGCTGTCAAAATGTTTTTTTGGTGGGTGAAGGCACATGAAAGTAAAGCACATAGTACATTTAGAAAAATAATCATTCAGTAAAGCACATAGTACATTTAGAAAAATAATCCATACGTGTACCAATTAACCCAAAAGCTTAATTTGGTGGGTAAAGGCACATGAATGACTTTATAATTTTATATCTCCTTTGTGTCGTCTGACGCAGGGGCCCGTTGGTTCACTTTGGCGTTGACAATGCCCATCCATCACCTTGTGCAAAAGTTTAATTTTATTTAGGAGTATTTGGGGTGTTAGGTATCAAACTCTAGATCACTTGATCATAAAGACTGCAATGTCCCATCTTAAGAGCTTAAATTGTTAGTTAGGTGAAAGCACCTGAACGGTTTTATGCTTTTTATATCTCTAAGACCATGACACGTTTTATTTGTTTCTTACTTTTGACAGGAAGAAACGCAGTGGATGGCGTGGAAGAGACTTCTAGCTTTTGAAAAGTAAGAAGAATGCATCTTTTTTCTTTTTCTTAAATATAACATTTTAAGTCAAGTTATTGATGCATTTACGGTTAAAACAATAGAAGCTTCTGGTTGTGTTTCAGCTAATTATTGTGTCTTTGTGCATTTTCTCAATTAACCTTTACCATAAATCTTTGCTGCTTTATACTTGATCAGACTGATGATACAGTATAGGCAGTCTCCTACACTCACGTTTATCTAATCACCTATGTATCAATAGCATACTTTCTATAAGAAATCACAATCCCTTGTTTGGATTGTGTAACCTCTATGCCCAAGAAATAACGAAGTTTGCCAGGGCCATTTGTCTGGAAGTGATGGCGAAAGTGTCTGGATTGTGTAACCTCTTCCTTCTTCCTTCCAGCCTCCTTTTTCCTTCTTCCTCCTCCTTCTTCAATGTAGAAGCCATAGCGCTATAGCGTTTTTGGGCTTGCCACTACTCTACGCTATCCGCCATTAACAACACTGTACTTTCTGCAAGTGTCTATTTTTACCTTACGCTACCCCATTTTGTGGACGTGCGTGAGCACAAGACATTTGGTGCCATTGGCAGTCATAAAACTCTGAAATTCTGTAGACAAATATTTACGAGCATTATCACTTTGTAAAGTACCAATTGGAGTATGAAACAGATTCTTAACTTCATTATAAAAAGACTGGAAGATATAAAATACCTCAGATTGATGTTCAATTAATATTAACCAAGTACATCGAGAATAATCATCAATAAAGGAGTCAAAATACTTTGACCCTAAACTAGAAGTTATGCAACTAAGACCCCATACATCTGAGTTAACTAAAGTAAAACGAGACGTAAGCTCGACGATTGACGCGACTTCGAAAAGAACTATGAATGTTTTCCTAATTTACACGACTCACAAGACAAAGTAGATAAGTTAGCAAGGTTGGGCACCCAATGTTGTAGCTTGCCAAGGATTACGCTACCTATTTACAATTAATACAAGATATCCTACTTATGTACAGGATATCTAACACTATAACATGTTTGTCGAAGATGTACGCAGTGTTCATCTGTGGTGTTTATCTCTTTTAACCCAGCTATTTAGGCACGAGCTTTTAGCCATCCAATGAGGAAAGTGCATCGATTTGCTTTACCCTGGGTTCAATTTAGTTAGTTATGAAGAATGGATAGACCAGGATTTACCTCTTGACCACTTGGACATAGACGATACCACATTAAAGATCAATTTATTGAAAAAGCTCAAGTTGTTAATAGGGGTGATCAAGAATAATTTTATATCTCAAACATTAACGTACTCAATATTTCATATATACGTTTTGAGTCGAAGATTATAAGCAGAACTTGTTTGAGAATAGAGGTATAAAAGCACGATACTCCATCCTACTTCTTAAACTTTTCGGGAATAGTTGATATTTGACTATACTTATAAATTTTAAATGATTGTTAGATGGATATAGTGCCTCTGCTCATCATGTCTTCTTAGACACTTTTTGATTTACTGATGATGTTTAGTAAACATTTTCACTTTAATTTAATCATTCTGCATTTCAGAGGAAATCCACAGAGAATAGATACTGCTTCCTCCAATAAACGAGTTGTGTTTACTTATGAGCAGGTACTACGAAACATATTGTATTGCTTTTTTTTTCTCTTACAATTTGTATTCCTTTAATAGTATCATTTTTTCCATAGTGTACTGAAAAAGTTTTTTTGTAAAATATTTATTAGGAGAAATTTATCCTACGACCCACCCCATGTGATTTAAAAAAGAAAAACAATTTTTGAAATCCAAGATGCTGCTACATTCTCAGAGTAGGGAAATGTAACCCTATTTCTATCTCGATTCATTTGTGTTTCTGTGTTTGAGTGTTTGTTTTGTCAAAGTGTTTTTTTTTTCTGTTCCGAAGGATTTAGTCACTGCAAAGTAAAAAATGATTTGTGACAACTGAAGCATGATTTCTCTCTTTGACAACCAGTTCTGCATGCACATACCGAACATATAGAATTGGACCGATTTTTTGTCAGGGAAAAGTTCTCACATGAGTTATTACTGGGTCAGGTCCCCATAAATCACAAAATACATGCTCATGTGGTGAGCTGTAAACTTCAGTTTGGATCTATCATTCCCTTATCCTTGTATGTTTCTACTAGTTTGTGATAGGTATGTAAATTGTGCAAGTGAAGAACAGAGAAGATTAATACTGAAATGAGAATTATATTGATGAAGGTAAGGAGTAATACAGGAATAGAAAAAGATAGATGGTGTATTGTTAGAGAAAGCTCTAACAACCCAGAGAAGCTCTAATGGCTCTCTTCCTAGAAAGATTCCTCTTTCTCTCTCCTATAACCGAATTTGATACTCATCAGTGCCCTCTCACCCCACACCTCACTACTCTATATACTAACTTACTAACTAACTCCCTCCTCTCCATTTTGCCTGAGACACCTCAGCACCTTTCCCTTTCTTTCTTTCATAAACTTTCCACACCTTGGGCTTTCCTAAGCCCATTTCCCCTTTTGTGTTCGAGTCTCTATCAATTCCCTCCCCCTTAGAAACAGCCTTGTCCTCAAGGCAGAAGTCTGGAAATTGACCAACTAAGACCTCATTATCCTCCCAAGTGACATCATCCACTGATCTGTTGGTCCACTTAATCAAACTTTGGTGAACCTCTCTGTCACCTTGCCTGATACTTCTGGTGCCCAGAATCTCCTCAGGATAAAAGTCAGGAGTTTCCCCAATATCTAAATCAGTAGGCAGCTCCCCTTGGACTTGGTAATTGCCTATAGCCTTTTTTAAAAGAGACACATGGAAGACAGGGTGGATTCTTGATTCTGCTGGCAGTTTGAGCTTGTAAGCAACAGCTCCAATTTTGTCTTCAATTTGAAAAGGGCCATAGAACCTTGCTGCTAGTTTTTTATTAATTCTCTTGACAACAGAATGCTGCCTGTGGGGCCTGAGCTTGAGGAAGACCCATTCTCCTATGTCAAAGCTCAAATCCCTTCTCTTCTTATTAGCATAACTGACCATCTGCTCCTGTGCTCGCTGTAAATGTGCCCTCAGTTGCTTCAAAGCCTCATCTCTCTCACTTAATTCTAGAGCAACAGCTGCTACCTTGGTCTCATTAGCTAGAAACCTGATGATGGGAGGTGCTTTTCTGCCATAAACCACCTCAAAAGGAGTTTGGCCAATGGAGCAATGAAAGGTAGAATTATACCAAAACTCAGCCCAAGGAACCCAATAAGACCAAGTCCTCGGATGCTCAGAGGCAAAGCATCTCAAATAACTCTCTAAGCACCTGTTTATGACCTCTGTCTGGCCATCAGTCTCAGGGTGGTAGGAGGAGCTCATTTTCAACTTGGTACCCTGTAATTTGAATAGCTCAGACCAGAAGTGACTCACAAAAATTGGGTCTCTATCACTGATAACAGTGTTTGGAATCCCATGGAGCCTTACTATTTCCCTGACAAAGACCTCAGCAATGGACTTAGCAGTGTAGGGGTGTTTAAGCAAGATGAAATGGCTGTACTTGGATAGCCTATCCACTACAACCAAGATTGCCTCAAAGCCTTTAGATTTAGGTAACCCTGTGATAAAGTCAAGGGATATATCCTCCTAGATAGCATTTGGAACAGGAAGTGGTTGGAGCAGACCCCCTGGAGAAATTGCACTATACTTCTGCCTCTGACAAGTGTCACATCCCCTTACAAAATCACTCACTGTTCTCTGCATTCCCACCCAATATAGAGTTTCAGCCAGCCTTCTGTAGGTTCGTAGAAACCCTGAATGACCCCCAGTAGGTGTGCTGTGGTATTCCTGCAGAAGCCATGGAATTGAAGGTGATGTAGGAGAGAGCACAAGCCTGCCTTGGTATAACAGCACCCCTTGCTGGACTGAGAACCCAGGTTTGGCTTGGGGATTTTGTTGCACTTCCTGTGTCAGGTTCTGGATGTAAGCATCAGAGGCTATCTCCTCCAAGAGCTTCTTTCTATCTTCCCACAGAGGAAAAGATACCAGGCTCATGAGATCACTCTCATCATAGCATCTAGAAAGTGCATCTGCTGCCTTATTTTCCTGACCTGGTTTGTACCTCACTTCAAACTGATATCCAAGGAGCTTTGCCAACCAGCATTGTTGATCAGGGGAAGTAATTTTTTGTTGCAAGAAATGTTTGAGGCTCTTGTGATCTGTGTAGACAATGAAAGCCTTGCCCAACAAGTAGTGCCTCCAATGTTGGATGCAAAGAACCAATGCCATCAATTCTTTCTCATAAACTGACTTGGATAAATTCCCAGGAGATAGAGCCTTGCTATAATAAGCAATTGGTTGCCTTTGTTGCATCAAAACGGCACCAATGCCTCTCCCAGCTGCATCACATTCAACCTCAAAAGGTTTTTCAAAATCAGGGAGAGCTAGCACAGGGGAACTTGTCATTACGGTCTTCAACTTGTGGAAAGCTTGCTTGGTCTCTTCACCCCATGTGAAATTGTCTTTTTTTGTCAGTTCTGTGAGGGGTTTGGCCATCTTCCCATAATTCTTGACAAATTTCCTGTAGTAGCCTGTTAACCCTAAAAATCCCCTTACTCCCTTAACATTCTTGGGCTCTGGCCACTCCACAATGCACTTAATTTTCTCAGGGTCAACTGCCACTCCTTTCCCAGATATAATGTGACCCAAATAATCTATTTGGGCACAACCAAACTTGCATTTTGCTTGATTGGCTACAAAACAATTAGATGATAACATTGTCAAGACTAGCTTTAAGTGGTTTTGGTGTTCCAACAAACTCCTACTGTAAATTAAGATATCATCAAAGAAAACCAACACAAACTTCCTCAGATATGGCCTAAAAATGTCATTCATGATGGCTTGAAAAGTGGCAGGAGCATTCATCAGCCCAAAGGGCATGACAAGGTACTCATAATGTCCATTGTGAGTCCTGAAAGCAGTTTTAGGGATATCTGCCTCAAGAACTCTAATCTGGTGGTATCTCGATTTAAGATCAATTTTAGAGAACATTACTGCCCCATTCAACTCATCAAGTAATTCATCCACAATTGGAATTGGATACTTATCTGGGATTGTAGCCTTGTTCAGAGCCCTGTAGTCCACACACATTCTCCAACTCTTATCCTTCTTTTTTACCAAGATGACAGGACTGGAGAAGGCACTCATGCTAGGTCTTATGATCCCTGCCTCCAAGAGCTCAGCCACCTGCCTCTCAATTTCCTCCTTTTGGTGATGAGGATACCTATAGGGTCTGACATTAATTGGCCCATGCTCAGGATTAAGAACAATCTGGTGTACTTTGGACCTGACAGGGGGCAATTGCATTTTCTTTGTGAATACTGCTGGGAATTCTGTAAGCACAACTCTCAGTTCCTGAGGTATGTCATGGTGTTCCTTGGTTGCTTCTGTAGCTTGGAATTGAGGCCACCATCCTTCCCCAAGGTTTCTGCCTTGAGTGTCACTCAAAAAAGAGTGCAGGTTGCTCTGATAGCTGCTTCTACCCTTCATTCCCTGCAATTTCACCACATGTTCCCCTTGCACAAACTGCATAGTCAAGTGCTTCCAATCCATGATGACTTTCCCAAGTGTACTGAGCCAGGACACTCCCAAGACCAGATCCAGCCCTCCTAAGTCCAGCACCAGTGCATCAATGGTAATCTCAATGTTCCCCACTTTGGCTTTGATTCCCTTACAAACTCCCCTGGTTATCACCTTATGGCCATCTCCAAGTTTAATGCTCCTTGTGGTGATCGGGGTGATGGCAAGTCCCAGAGCAGAGGTGATCTTTGGGTCAATGAAGTTGTGGCTCGCGCCACTGTCAACAAGGATGAGAAGTTCCACATTGCCCACTTGGCCAGCTAACTTCATTGTCTGGTGATCCCCCAAACAACCCAGAACTCCCATAGCTTTGCATTCTACAGCTTCTTCTTCTTCCTCCTCCTCTACTTCCTGTTCCAGCATCACGATTTCCCCCTCCTCATTCATGGTCTCTCCCTCTCCCAGGAAGAGAACTCTCATCGCGCGCTCCGGGCACTTGTGCAAAGTGGGGTGGTATTTGCCCCCACATTTAAAACAGAGTCCCTTGGCCCTTCGCTCTGCGATTTCGTCAACCTGGAAACTTCTGACCCCTTTCCAACGCTCCGTCGAGCCTGCACGGTGGTCGTTGTCACCCTTTCTCGCCGTTGAGCCCAGCGATGAAGATGAGTGTGCGTGGGATCTAACAGAACTCCGGGATCGGGTTTGGTTTGACCCGCTGGCCTTGGTAAAACGGGTTACATCTCTATTGAACAGCCCACTCCTATTTGAGGCTGACCCGGCCCAATCGCCTTGACCCGAGCGTTCGTACCCGCCTTTTCTTATCACCCGCTTTCCCTCTTCTTCGTCTTCTTCCTTAAGCTCGTCTTCAACATCTTTCGCAATTCGCATCATCTCCATGCGAGTGCTAGGATTCAAGGTACGCACCCGCCGTCGAATCGGTGGTTTCAACCCACTCATGAAATACCCCAGATACTGATCCTCCGGCAATCGTCCTACCTGTGACGAGAGCAACTCAAAGGCTTCCACGAACTCCTCCACGCTGCCGCGTTGCCTTAGCGTCGATAACTCCTCGAAAGGATTCTCCAATCGTCGTCCTCCATAGCGTGCAATCAACGCTCGTTTGAGCTTTTCCCAGGAAAGCTCATCCTCTGTTTCCCTCAACAGATTGAACCAATGGATGGTAGATCCTTCCATACTCAAGCGTGCGAGCTTCACGCGAAGCTCATCGGGGGTGCCTTGCACATCGAAATAGATCTCCGCTCTCGTGATCCAAGCTACAGGATCGTCTCCCTCAAACACGGGCAGCTTGACCTTCTTCCCGGCGAGACGCGATTCGCCGGAACTGGAGTCACCCGTCGAGGTTTCCCCTTCGTGGACCACTTTCTTTCCCATCTGATTGCTCAACTCCTTCAGAACCATGCTCTGCTGCTGCAGCTGGAGCGCGAGTTCCTGCAACGTGTCAGTCACGGTGCCCATCTGTGTCTCCAGAGCTTCCATACGATCAACCATCTTGGGTGGCATCTACTACACTGGTTTTCTGGGGGTGTATTGATCCGGCAGGTCGGACCAATTGATAGGTATGTAAATTGTGCAAGTGAAGAACAGAGAAGATTAATACTGAAATGAGAATTATATTGATGAAGGTAAGGAGTAATACAGGAATAGAAAAAGATAGATGGCGTATTGTTAGAGAAAGCTCTAACAACCCAGAGAAGCTCTAATGGCTCTCTTCCTAGAAAGATTCCTCTTTCTCTCTCCTATAACCGAATTTGATACTCATTAGTGCCCTCTCACCCCACACCTCACTACTCTATATACTAACTTACTAACTAACTCCCTCTTCTCCATTTTGCCTGAGACACCTCAGCACCTTTCCCTTTCTTTCTTTCATAAACTTTCCACACCTTGGGCTTTCCTAAGCCCATTTCCCCTTTTGTGTTCGAGTCTCTATCAATTTGGATTTATCATGAGGCAAAATTGAAGGATACCCTTGAATTTGAAATACGTCTAATTCTAGCCCAAAAACTAGCTTGTAAGTGAGGATTGCCTAATCTTTAGTGTGGCCAATGTGGGATCTGAACATACCCCTACATGTCCAGGACTAAATATCTTGGGTGCGAAGATAATAGAATTATTTTTTTATTGCACTAAGGAAGCCATGTATGGTAGATTATAGAACACATTAGCCCCTTTATAAGCCGTAATCTTTTTTATTGTACAAAGAAGCGGGTCTTGTTGCTCACTCATTGTACCTTGGATTCACCGATTCCTAGTCTCGATCACATTCAGTGAGAAAACATACTGTTATGATGGGATTAACAACAAAACGATGGAGTTTGTGATTACTAGTAACTCTTTCAACCAGGTGATGCCACACTGCAAGAGGATTTTCTCATCAAGCTTGATTGAAAGTTAATGTAAGGTGATTGGTGTGGAACTGGAAACTTTGGTTTTAGTTTCAAAGGGGCGGCGATCATGGAAGACACAATGTTCATCACAGGCTTGTCATTGTTAGGATTTAGAAATCCTAACAGCAGCTACCAGGTAAAAAGAGGAGAAACAGATTATTTTTTGGTATTTTTGAATATTTAAAACTGGAAAATAGAGTAAGAACTGAGAAGAGAGAAGAGATAAGGAGTAAGGGATACGAAAACAATCATAATTCACAAGAAGGAGAATCTTCTTTCAAGGGATGATCCATTCCAAGAGTGAAACCCTTTTACAAATCTAATACTCAAATCATCCTCTAACCTAAGGAGAGGACTCCTATTTATAATAAACAAACACTACTAAGCAAATGAGTCTGGTCCAACATAGGCCCAACCGCCCAACTCAAATAATAAAAACAGACTCAATACGAAGCCGTACTAAAACTAACTAATACAGATAGATAAAATCAAACTTATGCCCAAACGCAACAGTCCCACTAACTATAATTTAGAGCGCTAACAATACTCTCCTCCAATAATTCAACCTTGTTCTCTTGGTTGGGAGCTAGTAAATTTATGCACGCTTACAGTAGATAAATTCTTCTCCTCCGGATCCCTTGTGAGCGGAAAACAGCGTGAATGCCCAAATCAGCAAGTGCACCAGGTTTCATGTCCGACGGCACTGGAGGAGGCAACTGGGTCAACATGGCGAGGACCTATAGCTCCACGTGCATTGAGGGCCCACCCGTCCTCATCTTGTGGTTATCTTTCACAAAGCCGATTGTTAATTGAGTACCTAGTTCTTCGGAAGCCCCTGTGTAGCCAAACTTTTCATTCATAACATCTTTCACGTTCATTGACATTAGAGCATCTGCCATAGAGAATTATTAGAGTACATTGTATGAATGTGTACAGAGTTACACTTTAGTAGTTGCTGACTGTACTAACAGTCAGCACTAGGGTTGTTATAATGAGCTGGCAATTCAGTTAGGCTATGCGGTTATGCTTAGCTGTCAACTGACTCAGTTAGTTAGAGAAACTCAGAATTGTAAAAAGTGTTTATCATTGATGATTGAAAAGCTAATGATACAAGAGACTGATTACAACTTATATAGAACTCTATAGCTTGTTCAACAAGCTTAACAAACTCAAACTCTAACTGACTCAGTTGACAGCTAAGCATCTAACTGACTAAAGTGTAACTCTGTACACATTCATACAATGTACTCTAATATCCTCCCGCAAACTCAAGGTGGGTGGGAAACCAGTTTCTCACACACATTGAGTTTGTTTCTAAGAGCCTCAAAACGAGTAGGAGAAAGAGCCTTGGTGAATATATCAGCAAGCTGATCAATAGAAGGCACATGCTGCACATGAAGAGAATTATTGAGAACTTTTTCCCTGATTATGAGTTAAGGCCACTGCTCCCATATTATCACAGTAAATTCTTGGAGTAGAAAATGGAACATGAAGCTCATGAAGTAAGGATTGAATCCAAAGCAATTCTGCAGATGTATTGGCCAGACTTCTGTACTCTGCCTCAGTGCTAGAACGAGCTACTAGAGTTTGTTTCTTGGAAGCCCATGAAACCAAGTTAGGACCAAAGAAAATACAAGATCCGGAAGTGGACCTCCTATCATCAGGATCTGAGCCCCAATCAGCATCACAAAAAGCCTCCAAAGACACTAGTGAAGATAGAGAACAGGGCCTAATGTGTAAACCATGATGAATAGTCCCTTTGAGATACCTAAGAATCCTTTTTACTGCCTTCCAATGTTCTTCCAGAGGTTGACTAAGAAACTGGCAGACTTTATTAACTGAGTAGCTAATTTCTGGCCTAGTCAAGGTAGCATACTGCAATGCCCCAACTATAGATCTGTAAAGAGTTGGATTTTCAAAATAATCTGCACCAAATTTACTTAGTTTTGCACCACTAACCATTGGTGTTGAGATCCCCTTAGCATCAGCCATATCTGCCCTTTCCCGCAAATCACCAATATACTTGGACTGAGTTAAAAGAAGAGATCTATCCTGAAGATGTTGGACTTGTACACCAAGAAAATAATCCAACTTGCCCAATTGCTTTAAAGCAAATTCTGAATCAAGTTTAGTAACAATTTGTTGAACCAGTGAAAGAGAATTCCCAGTGATGATTATATCATCAACATAGACTAGGACATAAACACAATCTGTTGCTGTGTGGAGAGTGAAGAGAGAGGGATCACAACGGCTAGGTTTGAAACCATTTCTGACCAAAGCAGCCCTCAATTTCTCAAACCAAGCCCTTGGAGCTTGTTTGAGACCATACAAAGCTTTATTAAGCTTGCAAACCAGCTGCTTATCTTCTTGCTGAAAACCTGGTGGTTGTACCATATAAACTTCTTCTTGAAGGGCACCATGAAGGAAGGCATTATTCACATCAAGTTGGTGAATATGCCAATGTTTAGTAACAGCCAAGGAAAGAATAAGCCTGATTGTGACTGGCTTTACAACTGGTGAGAAGGTTTCAGCATAATCAAAACCATGCACTTGATCAAACCCCTTGGCCACTAGCCTAGCTTTATACCTATTGACAGAACCATCTGGATTTTCTTTCACCCTAAACACCCATTTGCAACCAATTGCCCTTCTATTGGAAGGAAGAGGAACAAGGGTCCATGTGTTGTTAGCAAGGAGAGCATCATACTCAGCCTGCATAGCCTGAAGCCATTTAGGATCCTTCAAAGCCTGCTTAGTTGTTGTAGGTTCAGCTTGTGTAAGAAGCAATGTAGGGTGAAGCCTAGGTAACACAATCCCTGACTTAGCTCTAGTCTGCATGGGATGAACATTTCCCTGAGAAATAACAGCTGCTGGTTGCTGAAATATGGACCCTGAGGAAGTAGGAGTGCCTGGAACAGCTGGAGAAGCACCTGAAGCAGTCTGCAAAGAGGGCATGGTCTCAACAGACGCAGTAGACCCAACTGCAGAAACAGGTGTACCTGGCTGAGGAGAAGGAACCACTGGAGCAGAATGTTGCTGCTCTTGGAGAGGAGCCAGTGTGTGACCATGTGGGACCAGTGGTATACAAGAAGAAATTCCCAAAGAAAAAGAGTCAGATACAGAGGAAGGAAACAATGTAGTGTAAGGAAATCTGAATTCATTGAATTTTACATCTTTGGAAATATAAATCTTTCCATCACTATCTAGACATTTGTATCCTTGATGAGAAGAAGAGTAACCAAGGAACACACACTCTCTAGACCTGAGCTCTAACTTGGAAGAATTATAGGGCCTCAAGTGAGGATAGCATGCACTTCCAAACACTCTCAAGATAGAGTAATCAGCTGGAACTTTAAACAGTTTGTGATAAGGGCTGAGATTACTCAAAACTGGTGTTGGAAGCCTATTGATGAGAAAGACAGCTGTAAGGAAAGCATGATCCCAATATTGGGAAGGCATGTTAGCACAAGCTAGTAATGACAAACCAGTTTCCACTATATGACGATGTTTTCTTTCCACACTTCCATTTTGATGGTGTGTGTGAGGACATGTAATTCTATGATCTATACCTGTTTTGACAAAGTGAGGAATGAGAGGCTTAAACTCTGTACCTCCATCAGTTTGTACTGATTTCAGTTTTGTACCAAATTTTAACTCAGCCATTGCCTGGAATTGAAGAAAAACTGAGCTGGTTTCTGACTTTTTCTTAATTGGATATATCCAAGTAAACCTAGAGTAGGCATCTACACAAGTTAGAAAATAAAGGCAACCAGAAGTGCTTTCAACCGATGCAGGACCCCAAAGATCAGTAAAAATTAATTCCAAGGGTGTAGAATAACTAGTAGTAGAAGATGAGGATGGTAAACGATGAGACTTAGCAACACAACAAGAATGACAAACATGAAATTTTGATTTATTAGGAATTGGAATCTTACAAGTGGACAATGCATTGTGCAGAGCCTCATGATGAGGATGCCCTAATCTATTATGCCATAAGTCATAAGAACTTTGGCTAGGTACAATACTAAAAGCAGAGTCACTAGGACTTGATACATCAGAATTATTCTTGGAAACAGCAAAAACAGAAGGAAACTGAACAGGAAGAGAATTCTTGAGAAATGTGGAAGAGTGCATGCCATCAAAGGAGTACAGGCCATCCTTGCCAAGTGAGCCACGAAGAAGAACTCTAGAAGTGTCCTGTGATTTAACAACACAATGAAAAGGGTGAAACTCAAAGAAAACTCCATTGTCCTTGGCAAATTTGCTAACACTCACAAGGTTTTTGGTTATATCAGGCACTAACAACAAGTTTTTAAGAGTAAGAGTGGTTTGTGTGTGATAAGGAGAAGGAAAAGAGGCAGAACCAACAGATTTTATAGCCAAACCTTTACCATTTCCCATCAGGATTTGATCACTACCAGCCACAGACACACTATCTGAAACTGCAGAGGCATCATGAGTGACATGATGTGTTGCTCCTGAGTCTGGAAACCAAGTGCCAAGGTTAGAAGCAGAAGATGTTGGTCCTGTGAGCAACGCCTGTGGTGCTCGAGGATGTGGAGCAGAAGCACGAGGAAACATGCCAAAGGGAAGAGAGGCAGGTGCAGTAGGATACATCATAGCACTTGAAGGATAGGTAAAACCAGCACCAAATCCTGCTCCAGTAAACGGAACTCCAAACTGTGCAGAGGAACCAAACTGAGACATGCCTCTGAAAGGAGAGTAACCAAACTGTGGTAGCATGCCAAAATTAGGATTGAAACCAAGAAGTGAGGCTAAGGCAGCCTGTGGTAGAACACCACTGTGTGAAGGAGACGCAGAAGAAGAAGAACTACCACGATGATAACAGATGCTTGCGTCATGGCCATACTTGTGGCAGATCTGACATTGAACGGAACGATCGCCGCCACGTCCACCACGATTGGAACGACCACCACGTCCACCGTAGTTATTGTAGCCACCACGATCGCCTCCATAACCGCGTGAGTCACTGGAGCGATTGTGATCATCAGATCCTGAAGAGTCAACGCTACTAGCAGCGTAGTTGACCTCTGAGTTCACCGGCGGTGGAGGCGCAACTGTCGTCGGAGGTGGTGCAATAGGTGTCGCCGGTGGTGGCGCAACCTGAGGCGACGGTGGTGGCGCAGATGCATGAGCGAGAAACGCCGCTGGAGACGAAGTTTGCATCTGACGCACACGCGTGCGTTCCAAACGCGCTTCATGCGCGATGATCATCGCTTCAACCTGCGAGATCGAGCAAGGTTGATCGCGATTGAAAACAATCGTCATCAGAGAGCTATAATCATCTGGCAAACCATCAAAGATCGCTTCCAAGTGCTCGCGATACGAGATCGGGTCGCCAATCGTGACAAGAGCGTTCACGATCGACTTGATGCGTTTGAGAAAATCAGATGAACTCTTCGATCCTTTGGTAATGGTTCGCAATTCAGATCGAAGCTGTGTTGATTGCGCAATCGTCTGAGCCTGAAAGAAATCAAGCACAGCTTGCCACACTTCCCACGACTGCTTGCAATTCACCACAGTTGGAAGCACAGAAGGCGAGAGTGAAGAGAGAAGCCACGTGAACAACGCTGAATCCTGCTGCTCCCAAACCTGATATGCAGGATTCTCGACTGCATTCTCACGATCTTGCTCACTGAGAAACCGCGGTGGAATCTCTGGATGAACAAGATAACTCTGTAACCTATGTGTACGAACAATGCCTTCAACGTGTTGCTTCCAGGAGAGAAAATTGGAGTCATCAAGCTTCAGCGTGAGCTTGTGAACCAATGTAGAAGAACTCAACTGTGATCGCAAAAGTAATCGCAACATTTTGACTGCTTAGAGTCCTTCTGCCCCACAATTTCTTCAAAATTCTGAGATGTTTCGGAAGGAGGTGTAGAACTCTCTGAGCTCGCTGGGCCACTAAATCTGGGAGAGTGCTATGGTTTGGAGGTATAGCGTGCTGACACTGGAAAAAGAATATTCTCCAATTTCAATTCGGACCTTTTCTTTACCTTACCCATCTTCTTCAAACGCTCGAAAGCGAGGTACATGGTAGCCTTGAGCCTTGCCATGCTCCCTTTGATATCAGTGATGTACTCTTTGATGTCAACAACAGTAGCCTTCCACGTTTCCATTACGGCAAAGAATGGAAATATAAACAGCAAAAAGATGATACTGTAACTGGCTGGATGTCCGCACTGATTCGGTGAAGAGAACAACTTTGAAAGTGGCGTGCCACGTCCGTGGAGGCTGGGCGGTGTGGTTAGCTGGTTTGTACGCATGGTAGCTGGCTGGAAAGTGGCAGTGGCTGCGGTGCGTGGTGGTGGCTGGATGAACCGCAAGGTCGGACCAATTGTTAGGATTTAGAAATCTAACAGTAGCCACAATCTAAAAGGAGGAGAAAAGGAATTTTTTTGGTATTTTGAAAATTTAAAACTGGAAAATAAAATAAGAAGAGAGAGATATTAAAAATAATCCTAATTGTTTTACAAGAAGGAGAATCTCTTCCAAGGGTGAAACCCTTTCAAAATAATCCTAATTGTTTTACAAGAAGGAGAATCTCTTCCAAGGGTGAAACCCTTTCAAAAATCTAATACTCAAATCATCCCTGAACTGAAGGAGAGTACTCCTATTTATAATAAACCAAACCTACTAAGCAAATGACTCTGACCCAACATAGGCCCAACTCAAATAATAAAAACAGACTCAATACAAAACCGTACTAAAACTAACTAATAGAGATAGATAAAATCAAACCTAAGCCCAAACACAACAGGCCCACTGACTATTATTTAAACCCTAACAGTCACACAGAGGATCACAATGCTCCCCACGAAGTGGAGGTTGACGTTCATCGTCAATGTACCTCGTAGTCATCCGATAGAGGATCTAGTTAGTCATATGAGAAGATCTCGCTGGTCACCATGCATTGTGTTTTTTTATTTGTTGCACACAAGATTGCTAAACGGAGGATGACATTCGCCATGAACTTCAAAGATGAAAGGGTTGGTTTGAATCAGTGAAGCCATGGACTCAGGATATCAAGCTCTTTATACCATGCTTAAAATCCTGGAACTAGAATGCTAGAGAAAGTGACCGAATCTGAGAGAGTTTCAGAGGGAGAAAATGGATAATTAGAAATTGTTTTATAATTCTGATACTTCATAGAAGGCATTTCATCCTTACATTTATAGTGAACTCAACTTTTTTTGTTATAACAGATAACAGAAGTCTAATACAAACCTCACAGCTTAACCACTGACAGCTGTCACATCTGCTTAGTTACAGTGCAATGATATGCCACATGCTATAGTATGTGTATACGCCTTGTCAAATTATTTGTACATCTCTTTAGCATTTTTCCTAGTTTCTTTTCTAATTATGAATATAATATAAAACATTAAGTTGCCGTAGGAAACATTATTTGTAAGAACTGGTTTTAGCTAATGAAGAAAACCATTAAGGAGTGTTATCTCACGGGGCATTAATTTCATTTTCATTGATAGTCAGTCTATTCATCTAAAAAAATATTTCTTTCTTGTTTGGATGTGGAATTGATGACATCATTAATCATGTGCTTTACTTTGATGATATTAATGTGTTCAATAACTTGTGGAATTTCTTATTGCATTATACTCGTACGCAGTGTCTGATGTATATGTACCATTATCCGGATATATGGTATGACTTTGCCACATGGCATGCTAAAGGTGGTTCAATAGATGCTGCAATCAAAGTATTTCAGAGGTCCCTGAAGGCTCTTCCTGGTTTGTAGAACTTTTGTCTCTTTATTTATTTAAAATTTTCTGATATCATTTTTAGTACCTTCACATTATTTGTTTTAAACATTTTCTCGAGTCTCTTAGCTCTTAAGAAGTTAAGATAACTTCTCTCTACCTGCACTCTTTCGAGGAAAAATCTTTTGTGATACACATACCAGGTCTAGATTTGGGGAAGAAAAATGTCTTCTTAAGTATTAAATTATATGGTTACCCTGCAGTTGCAGTATGCATTCAAAGCTTTTTCTCATAAATATCCCTTGGTTGTGATTTTTTTTTGTTTGTGTTAGCTTTTGAAGATCTCTACTATAGACAATCTTTGGTGCTATGTAGTGTAGCTCTTAATTAGGCAGTGTCTTACTTCACTATATCATGCTTGTTTTTGTCTTTCATCTTTCTCCTGTCATTTCATTTGCAAACAGATTCAGAAATGCTACAATATGCTTATGCAGAGCTAGAAGAGTCTCGCGGAGCAATTCAGGTATGAAGGTTGAATATATATGATGAAAACCATGAAATTGATTAATGTCACTGGGAATTGTGGGAGTTAGTGTATCACTTGAAAGATGAAAGTTATATCCAATAGTTCAATTATATATTATTCTTCATTTAAATATAAAACATTTATTCTCTCATATTGTTTATGAGAAAAAAAAAAGACATGTATTGGAGTTTTGGGCTCTAAATTATATAATGGAGCAATAATATATAAACGACAAGCAAAGTATACAGTTTACAACTACCCTATGTCTCATGATTACAAGATAGTATAAAATGTATACTAACCCCATTTGCTAGACACGCCTCATACTTGAGCATATAAGCCATATGCACCAGGTTTTTACATTTGCAACTTCTATGAGGACTTGTCAAGTGACATGTATTAGATGATCATTCGAAGTAACAAATCTCGTGCTGATGTCTCCAGACAAGATCTTATCCTTAATGAAATGTTAGAGTATGATTCAATGTACTTTTTCCTCTTGTAAAGTACTAGGTTTAGAGCTTGTTAGCATTAAGGATTATGTTAAGAGTTAGGGTTAGATGTAGAGTCTATGGGCCAGGCCCATATGTACTTTGTACTACATGTTGTACTACTCTTAACCTAGTATTATATTTATGAGGGAGGCTGCACCCTGCAGTGTATCCCATTACAATATCTCTTTCTCTCTCTCTTAGTCTTTTCTCTTTACATGGTATCAAGAGCCTAGGTTCTCAACCTGCCTAGGTAAGCCGTCATAGCCGTCAACCTATAAAAAAAAAAAAAAAATCCGAAATTTTTTTTTCCCCTCCCAGCCACTACAGAAAGGGCTGACCAAGGTTGCTGGGGGTAGGAAGTTTTTTTTTTGGCGGCCGGATCTTGAAGAAATCGGCAGAATGTCGAAATTGCGGTTTATGTGAGTAATCGCGAAGGTGCTGTTTCGGAGCCAGATAGCGTACGTTTCAGGTACAGAGCAAGGCGTCTTTGTTGTCTGCGGAACGCCCAGTGATTTTCACAGCCGTTGGTGGTGATTTGGTGACGTTTCGACGTGTGACGGTGTGTTTCGGTGTGCTCTACAGGTGGTAACCAGCGTTCATATTGTTCACTGAGTATTGAGTTTCTTTTATTTCTTTAGTGATTCCTCTCTGAGATATGGCTGAAGACAACTCTAAGACAAAGGGTGAAGGGAAGACCCCAGTCACTGAGTTCATGACTACTTCGTCCAAACTCACCGACATCAAGCTTGATGGGGATGGTGAGAACTATGTGGAGTGGAAGTATTTGGTGGAGGTCAGCCTTGGAGGAATGGGAAAGGATGAGCATTTGACGAGGTCTTGTCCTACAAACGCAACGACAGTGGCGAAATGGAAGATGGATGATAAACGCATTCTGGCGTTATTGGTGAATTCTGTTGATAAGCGGACACAATCTGTGATTACTCATTGTCAAACAGTGAAGGAGTTATGGGAGTTTCTCCAGTTTATTTTTGGGAAAGCTGATAATTTGAATCGCATCTATGCTCTGTTGCAGCAGATATTTCGTCCGAAACAGGATAAGCGTAAGTTGATGGATTATTTTCTGGAATTCAAGAAATATGCTGAGGAACTGACTTCTCTCCTATCTTGCAAGACAAAAGAGGATATGCTAGCCCAACAGAAGAAATTGATAGCATTGAGTTGGTTATCTGGCCTTGATCAGGAGTTTGAGGTGGTCCGGTCTCAGATTTTGTCGAGCAGGCAAGTGGATACTCTCACTGATGTCTTCTCTCGAGTCATGCAGTCCTCTTTTGAGAAGCCCAAACCTGCTCCAGATGTTGATACTTCTGATCGCTCTGCTTTAGCGGCCCATTCAGGCTTTCGTGGCGGACGTGGTGGAGGCCGAGGAGGTCGTGGTGGTGCTAGAGGTCGTGGTGGACGTTCCGGACAGATCCAATGTTATAGTTGTGGAGAATTGGGTCATTACAAGAATCAATGTCCCAATTCTCAACAGCACCAACAACATTTTCAACAGTCAGCTCCTAATCGCTTTGCCCACAACGTTTCCCAGTCAGATGTTGTCCAAACACAACCAGAAAAGCGTACAGTGGTTATGAGTGATGATGAGTTTGCCAGATATACACAGTTTCAGATCTCACAGCAGTCTCAGATCTCACAGCAGTCAGCCTCACCTTCCTCCTCCACAGCTACCTTTGTCCAAACAGGTAATCCTACTGTGTGTCTATCCTCTACCTCACGGCATTGGATCATTGATTCCGGCGCTACTGATCATATGACAGGGGATTCAGGTATTTTTTCGTCATTTAGTTCCTCTAGTATTCATTCGTCTGTAACCCTTGCTGATGGGTCCATTGTTCGTGTTAAGGGGAGTGGGTATACCACCCCAGTTTCTACCTTACCTATGTCCTCTGTGCTCTATTTACCTCAGTTTCCTTGTAATCTTCTCTCAATTAGCAAAATAACCCGTTCATTAAAGTGTTCAGTAACCTTCTTTCCGGATTCTTGTGTGTTTCAGGATCTGTCGACACAGAGGATTATTGGTAGAGGAAGAGAATCTGATGGATTGTATCTACTAGACGAAGGAGTCTCGAAGGCATCTACAGCTTATCGTACCAGTAGCGTGTCTCCTTTCCAGCTTCATTGTCGTCTCGGTCATCCATCGTAGTGTTTATTTACCTCAATTGGAGTCCTTATCAAGTTTTTTTGTGAGTCTTGTCAGTTTGCTAAACACCATCGTAGTGTTTATTTACCTCGTTTGAATAAAAGAGCTATGTCTTTATTTCATATTGTCCACTCTGATGTATGGGGTCCATGCCCTGGAACTTCTAAATTAGGTTACAAGTATTTTGTCACATTTGTGGATGATTATTCTCGTGCAACATGGTTATATTTAATGAAATCCAGATCTGAGTTATTCACTATATTTTGTAACTTTTGTGCTGAAATTCGTACTCAATTTAACTGTCCAATACGTATTATTCGTAGTGATAATGCCAAAGAGTACTTCTCTGCACCATTCTGTACTTTTATGGATAAACATGGCATGATTCATCAGTCTTCTTGCATTGTTACACCACAACAAAATGGGGTGGCTGAGCGTAAAAACCGGCATCTTATGGAAGTTGCTCGGGCTTTGATGTTTCAGATGAAGGTTCCGAAATGTTTTTGGGCTGATGCAGTTCTTACTGC
Source organism: Lotus japonicus (assembly GCF_012489685.1). Classification (NCBI taxonomy): domain Eukaryota; kingdom Viridiplantae; phylum Streptophyta; class Magnoliopsida; order Fabales; family Fabaceae; genus Lotus; species Lotus japonicus. The sequence continues at coordinate 26,494,940 of NC_080042.1, read as the reverse complement.
TGCATATTTAATTAATCGCATGCCATCCACTGTGCTAAATGGTGTTATTCCTTATTCTGTCTTGTTTCCGTCATGTTCTTTGTTTCCTTCGCCTCCAAAAGTATTTGGTTGCACCTGTTTTGTTCTTGATGTCAGGCCTCAAGTGACTAAGTTGGATCCAAAGTCATTGAAGTGTGTGTTCCTGAGTTACTCTCGTACCCAGAAAGGGTACCGTTGTTTCTCTCCAGATCTTGGTCGCTATCTTGTCTCTGCTGATGTTACATTCTTTGAGGATTGCTCCTTCTCGGGGTGGTCGCCCTCCTCTTTCCCGGTATGTGAGTCAGAAGACACCTTCTTAACTTATATCACTACTTCCCCTGCTCCACAGACTACTACTGGTACAGGTTTCCAATTTTATGTGAAGACATATAGTCGCAGGCCGAAGAGTAGTGCTCCTCCATCGGATACTCAATCTCTACCTTCACTTCCTCTGGTGTCTTCAGACCCTCATGATAATTTGGACCTCCCTATAGCTTTACGTAAAGGTAAACACACTTGCTCTTACCCCATCTCTTCTTATGTCACTTCCAATAAATTGTCACCGGCCTCTAAGTCTTTTGTTGCTGCCTTAGATTCTGTGTCTGTGCCTAAGTCTCTTTCAGATGCCTTATCACATGTTGGTTGGAGGCAGGCTATGGAGGAGGAAATGCTGGCCCTTGAGCATAATGTGACTTGGGATTTGGTCCCTTTACCTGCGGGGAAACAGGCTGTTGGGTGTAAGTGGGTTTACACTACTAAAGTCAACCCTGATGGTTCTCTGGCTCGCTTGAAAGCTCGGTTGGTTGCCAAGGGATATGCTCAAACATATGGGGTCGACTACACTGATACTTTTTCCCCTGTTGCTAAATTGTCCTCTGTTCGCATTCTCATCTCTCTTGCTGCTACTAATCATTGGCCTTTGTTCCAGTTAGATGTGAAGAATGCATTTTTACATGGTGATTTACAGGATGAGGTATACATGGAGCAACCACCCGGGTTTGTTGCTCAGGGGGAGTGTGGGAAAGTTTGTCGACTCAAGAAATCATTGTATGGCCTAAAACAATCACCTAGGTCCTGGTTTGGACGATTCAGTGATGTTGTTATGGAGTTTGGTTTACGAAGAAGCGAGAGTGACCACACTGTGGTTTGGACGATTCAGTGATGTTGTTATGGAGTTTGGTTTACGAAGAAGCGAGAGTGACCACACTGTGTTTTTCAAGCAAACTAATAAAGGCTGCATTTTATTGGTTGTTTATGTTGATGATATTGTGATTACAGGTAGTGATAGTGAAGGAATTGGCAACTTGAAGACTTTCCTTCAGACGAAGTTTCAGACCAAAGATCTTGGAATTCTGAAATACTTTTTGGGCATTGAAGTTATGTACTCGAAGAATGGGATTATGATATCTCAGAGGAAGTATGTTTTGGATTTGCTAGCTGAGACTGGTCTTATGGGATCTAAACCATGTGAGACCCCTATGGAACCAGGAATGAAACTTACAGCAGAAGGAGTTCCTTTCTCTGACCCACAACTATATAGAAGATTGGTGGGTAAGTTGAATTACTTGACAGTTACCAGACCAGATATTGCCTTCCCAGTAAGCGTTGTAAGTCAGTTTATGTCCTCCCCGACAGACGCACATTGGGAAGCATTGATTCGCATTGTCAAGTATCTGAAGAAAGCTCCAGGAAGAGGTATCGTGTACAGGGATCATGGACATATGCGAGTGGAGGCATTTTCAGATGCTAATTGGGCAGGATCTCCTATGGATAGAAAATCCACCACTGGCTATTGTGTATTTTTGGGAGGTAATTTAATTTCTTGGAAAAGCAAGAAGCAAAATGTGGTGGCACGATCTAGTGTAGAAGCTGAATATCGTGCTATGACTCAAACTACTTGTGAACTTATATGTGGGTAAGACAAATCTTGAGTGAGATGGGAATTGAGAGGATATCTCCAATGAAACTATGGTGTGATAATCAGGCTGCCCTACATATCTCATCAAATCCAGTTTTTCATGAAAGAACTAAACATATTGAGGTGGATTGCCATTTTATCCGTGAGAAGCTTCAACAGAACCTTATATCTACTTCTTATGTTAGAACAGGCGATCAACTTGCAGATGTGTTTACAAAGGCTTTGAATGGGGTGCGTAAAGCTTGAGGGGGAGTGTTAGCATTAAGGATTATGTTAAGAGTTAGGGTTAGATGTAGAGTCTATGGGCCAGGCCCATATGTACTTTGTACTACATGTTGTACTACTCTTAACCTAGTATTATATATATGAGGGAGGCTGCACCCTGCAGTGTATCCCATTACAATATCTCTTTCTCTCTCTCTTAGTCTTTTCTCTTTACAGAGCTATATGTGCATTTGAATATCACAAATTAGTGTCTTTCACTCATGCAGCCTTTTGTTAGGATCCATAAACTCCTAACATCAAAACGGTAGAGAAAAGGGGATAAAGGATAATTTTTTTGGTATGTTCATTATATAAACTGGAAAATTAGATAAAGAAGAGGCTTAACCTTCTCCAAAAGGGCAAATCCGTTTACAACTTAATAATTCAATCCATGACTCTAACCTAAGGTGGATACTCCTATTTATAATAAACTGACTCTATCAAAGATAATATTGTAAAAGATATAATCCTGATAAAATATGACTCCTAATAAAAGATAATATTTCAAAATAAAAGATAGACCCTCAAAATAAAATATAAACTTCGAAAATGAAAGATTGACTCTAAAATAAAAAGATAGATTCCTAAATTAAAATAAATCTGAATCCATAATGATTAGATCCCTAACAAACAACCATAGATAAGAACACTCGAACAAAGGTCATTTTAGCCACTTGAGAGAAAGTGTGACCATAATACAAGCTAAATATTTGTGTGTACCCTTTAGCTACCAAACAGGCTTACCAACTGCCACGGTGAAAACCCATCTACAACCAACAATAAATTTCCCTGGAGGAAGGGGAACGCGGTCCCAAGTACCACTGTTCTGCAGGGGAGAAGGACAGTTGCGGTCCCAAGTACCAAGTACAAAGGTCATTTTTGAAGTGCAATATGGAGATCCATCTTTGCTGGTGGGGCCAGGGGCGACAGAGGAGTTGGGTCCGGACGATAGTCAGTGAGTCCGTCACTAGTTGGTAGCAATAAAGAGGAGGGAAGTTGCCGGTGTTGGTACACCTTCAGAGGAGGCGGTGATGTCTTTGGATTATCTGGAGCAGAGGATATCTCTGATGGGTAATTGGTGACAGGAACAAGAGAAGGAAGTGGGAAGGTGTTGCATGCAGACATAATCAGACTCAGAGGTGGACCCAAAGAATGAGACCGATTGAAAGATGGTATCATCTGAAATCAAGCAACGACGAAGAGTTTGAGAGTAACATTTATAACATTTTTGAGATCGCGTGTAACCCGAAAAGACACACTTATGAGACTGTGGAGAAAGTTTATTAAGACCAGGCCTAAGATTATGGACAAAACATGTAGACCCAAAGACGTGAAGTGTTAAGGAATGCATGGCATGTTGAAGAAACAACACAACGAGATACTTGGTTATTAAGGACAGAGGAGGGCATCCGATTAATTAGGTATCGAGCAGTAAGGACAATATTCCCCCAAAAATGATGAGGAACATTCATATGGATTAAAAGTGTCCTAGTTGTTTCAATTACATGACGATTTTTCCTTTCAGCAACCCCATTTTGTTGAGGGGTATGAGCACGTGATGTTTGGTAAAGAATGCCATGGGAAGCCATAAAGAATTGGAAGGACTGGGACAAATATGCACGGGTATTATCACTACGTAAAGTGCTATTAGAAACACCAAATTGTGTTTTTACTTCATGGTATGAAATGTGGAAAACAATTGTGACCTATTTTCCAATAAAAACAACCAGGTACAACTCCGGTAGTCATCAATGAAGGTGACAAAAATAATGTTTACTTTCCTAAATTACCCCTATTGGAAAACTGAATTTATTGATGAAGCATTATATATAAGGGTAAAAATGGAAAAAAATATTTAATGCTAAAAAGGAAGCATAAAAAGCTTATAAAATGTGTCTTATATATACGAAAAAATGGAGTAAACCATATGAAATTTTATGCTTGTTTTTATGTTTTATCTGCGTTGTTCGCTTGTGGGTTCCACACACGTACCTTTCATTACAACCACGTGGAACCATGTTACTGTATTTCAATTTTTATTGTTTTGTATATGTAATATATATTTTCTCTTTTATCTTGTGAGTACATATCAAGGGGGCTGATTACTACCAATTAAGCAATTCATAGAAAGCTTTCCTAAATCTTTTCTGATCTCTTTTCATGTCTATGCTTCAACATTTCTTCTCTTCAATTTTTCAATCTATAACGACTTATATTTCTTTATATTCTTGTTTTATGTCAGGCTGCAAAGAAAATATATGAAAGCCTTTTAGGAGATGGTGTTAGCGCAACAACACTTTCACATATTCAGGTATGTGAATAGGTTAGCTAATGTTATTAGTGATCAATAGTGGTATTGGATGCTTTCGATAATAATTTGGTTAAATGCTCATCAATTGTCCTCTGACATGGTGTTCTAAAAATCAGTGAACAAGTCTTGACTCTTGAGGTACAGCTGCATGGCATGATCAGAAATTTAAGACCCTGTTTCGTTTCCATTTTTCATTTTTAGTTTTAATTACAAAATTACGAAAGTCCCATTTTGTTTAAACTTTGTTCCTATGCAAAACTTTGGAGACTGCAAAACAAAGTGAAAACAATATGACAGTTTTGCAAGTTAAACTGAAAGTAGGAAACAGAAAGGAAAATGGAAATGTAATCCAACTACCCTAAATGATTTTCCTGCTCAAATTCTTAGCCTAAGTCTCTGAAAATTTATGACTGCATATATGTGTTGATAGTGGACGAATTATTAAAAGGGTGTAAACTAGGAAGAAATGAAGAATAGGTGCAGCACACGGGATTAGAGCCCAACTAACTGATTTGTAATGCACTGCGCACACACTCATCGTACTGGCTAATGGATAGTTTTATTGGAAGGGAAGGGATGACTGGGAAGGTAGGAAAGAATTGGACTAGTCTTGAGGGTAGTTCAAGGTCTCTCAGGTTATGTTTCCTTTTTTTTTCCAGCTTATTTCAATAATGTACTTTCAGATTACTCTGTCTTCTTCAATTATCCTCTGTTAATGGTTTGAGTCTTTCATGTTTTATCTGTGATAGAAGTGGAAAGAGATAACAGAAATGTAAATGCAACTGAATATTTTCATTAACAGAAAGTGTATGACAACTGATGCTATTTATAGCAATCATAGGCTTCTCTAGTAAGCTGTTACAAACGGTAACTACTAGCTGAGTCAGCATAACAGAAACCTACTGACACTAGCTAAACATTAACTCTAACAATCTGTCATATTCTTTGGTGGATTCGACCCTCATACCTTTCATCCTCATAAATTTGTTTTCATGGAAGCTTTTTGTGAGTAAAAACAAAATTTAGTTTTTTATTTGTAATTTGTGTTTATTTATCCTTTAGAGAATGTTAAGTGATTTGTTCAGTCATTTTAATGCTTGATGATAGATGTCCTTGCACAATATGTGAAATCTATTTCATGCAACAGTTTATTCGTTTTCTAAGAAGAACAGAAGGTGTTGAAGCTGCAAGGAAGTATTTTCTGGATGCTCGCAAATCCCCTACTTGTACATATCATGTTTATGTCGCTTATGCAACAATGACGTTTTGTCTTGACAAGGATCCAAAGGTCCTACTATTTCCTCTCTCTCTCTCTGTGTGTGTGTGTGTGTGTGTGTGTGTGTGTGTGTGTCTTTACGTGTGCTTGTCTCCTTTTTATTCATGTGTGGGGATTTTGGTCAGGTAGTGGGATTATATATATTCCTATAAATCACATGCTTGATAATGATAATTTTTTGGATGTGTACTGGAACTATATGTGCGAGGAATAGTTAAATATATTGATCTACATGTATGCAAGTGTAAATTTTTGTAGCCTTGCAAATTTTTTACTGACCCAAAAGAGTGTTGGTATCCTTGGAGTTTTATATTTAAATTCTTTTCTTCTAGCAAATAAACTATCATGAACTATCTTAAAAGCTTAAATTATTAGGTGAAGACACATGAATGGTTTTAAAATTATATTTTTAATACACCATATCACACAAGAGTCTTTGGGTTTGAATCACGGACAAACGCATTGGCCCACATGCCTTTTGCTGAACTTTAATTCTTTTATTTGAAGAATAGGGTTGGCAAAAGCATACGGTAGATCATATGATTATAGTCTGCTAGGGTTGAAATTCCCTAACGGCCAAACAAGAATGAAAACTGGGGCAGAGAGGTAATTTTCTTGAAAAAAAAAAAACTGATACTATTAAAATAAAGTGACCCAAGAAGGAAACCTTCTTAACAAGGTAAAAACCTTTTAACTCAATAATCAAGTCCTTACCCCTATTCCTCAAAAAAAAAAAAAGTCCTTACCCCAAACCTAATGAGAGCTCCTATTTTAATAATCTAATCCTGATAACGATAAACCTGACTCTTAAAAAATAAAGACGATAAACTAACAAATATAAAAGATTACTTCCTAAAATACTGTAAACATAAAAGATAAAAATAAACTAACCCAATTAAACAAACTCCAGCCCAATATTTTGAATCCTAACAGAGTCTCTGCTACATAATCCTATCCAGTATGACAAGATGAAGCATGTGATGATTGAAAGAAACTTCATGAAGTTAGAAACTGAAATATGAGACATTACCCTACACTAAAGTCCAAGTTACGAGAAACTAATGTTCTCGCAAAGGTTTCGTCTTGACAAGCCAAGAAACTTGATGATGAGTGCTGCGAATGAATCATGAAGTTACATCTCCTTATTAGAGAGATTTTGGTCAGCTCTAATGTTTTTATTATTTCTCCAATTTTAGGATTCCAATTTAATTCTGACTATCAAGTAATTATTTGTTTTATTTTCTATATCTTTAGCTTTTCTATATATTGTATTTCATTTCATAAGAACAAATCAAGAAATAGAATAATTTCTCGAGCTCATAAAAACTCATGACTAATAAATATATAATTACTTTATTGGATTATCCATGCAGATGGCTCATAATGTTTTTGAAGCAGGACTAAAACGCTTTATGCACGAGCCTGTTTATATTCTCGAGTGAGTTCTACTTCCTCCGAACTCTATAATACTCTTTTTCTTTCTTGCTCTCTTGATAACACACCTATATTTACTTAATATACTTTCTTTGTTAAAGAAAAAGTAACAATCCGGGCTTTCCACCTTTCATTGTGTGTGCTTTCATGGTCGTTAACATTGAGCGTCTTTGCCCGTTGACGGCGCTTGGTGTGGCGCTTAGTGGCAAGATTGAACTGTCAAACCTCAAACCCTTGCAGTTACAAAGTCACACAGTTATTCATATTGTGGCTTAACAGTAACTAGTTATCCCAACAACTGACCATTACATATACTCTAAAGATTACAGAGCCTATAATAACATGTAATGAACTAAGTATCTCAAAAACCTAAGCTGTTGGGTCTGGAATAAGGACCCATTAATAATTTAATATTATATTTCGAATAGATATATTATCATCTCACTAGTTGTAATTTTCTTAATTTATTTTCCTACCAATTTTTTTTTCCAATTAATAATTTTTCATGTTGTTTCAGATATGCTGATTTCTTGACTCGTTTGAATGATGACCAAAACATACGTGCTTTATTTGAGAGGGCTTTAAGTTCACTTCCACCAAAGGAATCAGTTGAGGTTTGCATCACTTCTTATTTCCTTGTTCTTTTGAAGATATTCCTCGACCCTGATTAGTAGTTACTAGTTAGTTAACAACATCTCTTTATCTTAATGTAATTAAACAAATTGTATGCACCGTGTGCACCAATTTATGTTTGGACTTAATAAAAACTCTTCCTTTTGATACTTGGATCATATTTGTGCCCCTCACATTAAAAAGTTGTTTGAATTAGCTATTCGCAACTTTCATTCAATCCATCTTGAAAAATCTCTTAATAAGTGATATACGTTTCTCCCTTTTTTCCTTAAAAACTACTACATATTTGTGTTAGATTGAGGAAGAAAGAGATCTTAAATAATTCTGATTTCATTTAACATTCTAAATTGAGTAGGCCACCCATCTATTTTATAAACTTTGTGTGTGTGGTAAGACATTTCGATAAGCTTAAAGCTTAGTTGACTAGCTTCAATGTTATTTAACTAGCTTATAAGCTCTTTGGAGATTTGGTGTAACATCCCGATCTTACGACTGACCTCATGGTAACAAACCACCCTTTAAGAAACAATGAGCTGAAACCCTAAGATAGGATGAAAAGCCAGACTAATGATTATTGTACTACATTCTCTGTCCGAAGTTCATGATGATTTCCCCATAGAATCAAGTATGTTTGATTTTGTATTAACTGTACTCCCAGGTTATGTACTTAATTCTGTTGGAGAATGTTTCTAGTTGTTTGCAAATATTTAATTTAGCTGTAATTTGTAACTAATCTGATCTGTAGGTCTGGAAAAAGTTTACCCAGTTTGAGCAAACTTATGGGGATCTTGCTAGCATGCTGAAGGTAGTTCCTTCAATTTTGTTTATATTTAGCATTTACCTTGCTATCTCTGGTTGATTCTTTTGTGTTCTGCTCTTAATTAGGCTTATCAAATTATTACTTTTTCATAACCTCTAGTCATTTGACAGGAGAGAGCCTTCAGGGAAAATATTGTTAATTTGCTGTCTGTTTTGCATCAATCAGTGATTGGTTGACATTGATGGAATAGGATGCTGGTAACATCCCACTGTCTAGCCTTTTGCATTATGACTGCTTTAGTAAAGGGCTGGAGATCATTGGGAGAATGAAACTCACTGTTTTCTTTCTATATTGTTGCCAAATCAACGCTCTGTAACTGAAACTGACAAAAAAGTCTGTTAGAATATAATATAAAACTATTAATGTGACCCTTACCCAACAGCTTAAGCTTTTGGGATAAGTGGTTGCTTGACATGGTATCAGAGCCTCTATGACCGAGAGGTCTAGAGTTCGATCCTTGCTCCCCTCACTTTCTAATTAAAAAGTGGAATTTAACTAAGCACATGGTAGGTGGGCCTGTGCATTTATCCACGCTTCAAGTCCAAATGACTCTTGCGTGAGGGGGCGTGTTAGAATATAATATAAAACTATTAATGTGACCCTTACCCAACAGCTTAAGCTTTTGGGATAAGTGGTTGCTTGACATGGTATCAGAGCCTATCCTAGATCCATTTGTTGTTTGTTGTGGAGACTTCCCATATTCGGGGCACCCGTTGTTGTTGATCCCACGTTCCAGGTTGTTCAGTCCTGGACGTGAGGGTGTGTGTTAGAAGCTCCGCATTGGCTAGAGATAGAGCATAGATAGCCTTTATAAGGGTAGTGCAAACCTCAACTCTTGAGCTAGCTTTTGTGGTTGAGTATAAGCCTCCTAATTTCTAATATGGTATATATTGAAAAATAATAGGTAAATGCTGTTCTATTTTATTCCTCAGCCAAAGGCTGGTATTTATAGAGAGGATACAATTATTACTCCTTGAATTAAGGAGAGAATTACTACTCCTTGAATTAAGGAGAAAATTATTATATATAAAAAAGTCAATAATAGAATCTCTAGAATTGACTGGAAAACAATAAATACTGATATATTTTCCAACACCCCCCCCTCAAGTTGGTGCATAGATATCTATCATGCCCAACTTGCCTATCAAATGCTCAAAGGTAGGTCTTGCCAAGCTCTTGGTCAGGATATCCGCAGTTTGCTGACTCGAAGTCACAAAAGGTAGACATATGATTCCAGCATCTAACTTCTCCTTTATGAAATGTCGATCAATCTCAATATGCTTGGTTCTGTCATGTTGAACTGGGTTATGAGCTATGCTAATAGCAGCTTTACTGTCGGAGTATAATTTCAATGGAAGCTCAATTTTCATCTTAAGTTCTTCTAGGACTCTATGAATCCATAATCCTTCACAAATACCTTGAGCCATAGCTCTAAACTCAGCTTCTGCACTACTTCTTGCCACAACTCCTTGTTTCTTGCTCCTCCATGTCACAAGATTACCCCAAACATAGGTACAATATCCAGAGGTTGATCTTCTATCTGTGACTGAGCCTGCCCAATCAGCATCGGTGAAGATAGACACATTTCTTTCACTAGTCTTCTTAAAAAATAAGCCTTTTCCGGGATTTCCCTTCAAATATCTCAGTATCCTATAGACTGCCTCAAGATGTTCCTCAAAAGGAGAATGCATGAACTGACTCACTGCACTAACTGAGAAAGCAATATCAGGTCGAGTGTGTGACAAATAAATCAGTTTCCCAACCAATCTTTGGTATCTTCCAGTATCAACGGGAACACTACCTTCTTCCCAAAGTTTAGCATTAGGATCCATAGGGGTATCTGCTGGACGACATCCACTCATTCCTGTTTCTTTCAATAAGTCTAGAATGTATTTCTGCTGTGAAACCACAATACCATTCTTTGATCGAGCAACCTCCATTCCAAGAAAATATCTCATGGGTCCTAAGTCCTTGATTTCAAAGTCTACTGCTAATTTCTCTTTTACTCTTGCCATTTCAACTGTATCATCTCCAGTAAGGACAATATCATCAACATAAACAATCAGGGCAGCAACTTTCCCATCATGGGAGAATTTTGTGAATAAGGTGTGGTCAGCCTGTCCTTGAGTGTACCCTTGTTTCTTCATGGACTGAGTGAATTTTTCAAACCAAGCTCTAGGGGACTGCTTTAATCCATACAAAGACCTATTTAGTTTGCATACATTTGATCCAAATTTGCTTTCAAAGCCAGGAGGAATCTCCATATATACTTCTTCTTCTAGATCACCATTAAGAAACGCATTCTTAACATCCAATTGATGTAGGGGCCAATCCAGGTTGGCAGCAAGAGATAAGAGAATTCGGACAGTGTTCAATTTTGCAACAGGAGCAAATGTCTCTGAGTAGTCTATACCATAGGTCTGAGTAAAGCCCTTCGCCACCAAGCGAGCCTTGTACCTTTCAATTGACCCATCTGAATTATACTTCACAGTAAACACCCATTTGCATCCAACTGTCTTCTTGCCATCTGGTAGTGTCATAACACTCCAAGTTTTGTTCTTTTCAAGAGCTGTCATCTCCTCAAGTACAGCTTCCCTCCACTTTGGAATTTCTAGAGCAACCTGGACATTTTTTGGAATTTCTACACTAGACAATTTTGAGGTGAAGGCAGACAGAGATGAAGACAAATTTGAATATGATATAAAATTGGAAATAGGGTGTTTAGTGCAAGATCTAACAGGTTTTCTAATGGCAACAGGATCATCTATATCAGGATACAAAATACGACTCTCAGAAACAGAGATAGACTTACCTTTCATTTTCTTAGGAGGTTGATCATTCCCCGGTTCAGATTCCTGACAGTGTTGAGATGTGGACTCATTCCTTTCTTTGTGGTGCTTTTTCACATAAACCTTCCCTTTCCAAGTCCTGTTTCCTACTTCAAATCTGTTCTCTTTAAGTGACTCATTATTTTGTGGCATTTTAATTAGATCATCATCATCCCTATTGTCAAGATTCTCATTGGTTTCTTCATGAGAAAATGTAGGCTCTGATTCCTCAAGTTCCTTACTCATAACAGGAGTAGGATCAGATAGAGTATCTTGGCCATTTTCTGTTGGTGCAGAACTATAAGTCTTAGAGCTTTGTGGTACAGGCAAAGATAATTTATTTAAAAAACTCATGTCCTCAATTTGAAACGAGTCTTCCTTTATATCCCCCCCTTGAAGATGAGTGTCATTAAAAAAAGGTTTATTTTCAAAAAACGTAACGTCCATAGTGACAAACATTTTCTTGTTTTTTGGATCAAAACATTTATACCCCTTTTGGGTTGGGGAGTATCCAACAAAAACACATTTTATAGCACGTGGTTCAAGTTTTCCAACATTTTTATGTTCATGAACAAAGGCTATGCAACCAAAGATTTTTAATGTCAAATCAGTTGAAACACGAGGTACTAGGAAAACATTCTTTGAAAGTATTAATTGGAGTTTGGAAATTGAGAACTTTGGAGGGCATTCTATTAATTAAATATGCCGCTGTTAAAACAGCTTCGCCCCACAAATAGTTTGGTACTTTACTTGAGAAAAGTAATGCTCTAGCAACCTCCAATAAATGTCTATTTTTTCTTTCAGCAACTCCATTTTGTTGAGGAGTATTAGGACATGAACTTTGATGTACAATCCCATTTTTTAGGAAAAAATCATCCAAAATAGTGTTAAAATATTCTTTGCCATTATCACTTCTAAAGACTTGAATATTTGTTTGATATTGGTTCTGCACCATTGTACAAAAATCCTTTACAGCCCGACAAACATCTGATTTCCCCTTTAACAAGTACACCCAACATACTCTTGAATGGTCATCTATAAATGTGATGAACCATTTTTTAAGAGAAAGTGTACTTGTACGGTTAGGGCCCCAAACATCACTGTGAACAATAGAAAAAGGTTTTGATGGTTTATATGGCTGTATTGGAAATTGGGAACGATGATGCTTTGCAAACTCACATGCTTCACATTTAAGCAAAGAAAGGTTCTTATTATAAAATAACTTAGGAAACAAGTGTTTTAAGTAATGAAAACTAGGATGACCTAATCGTAAATGCCATAACATAACGTTGTCATCATTATTATTCAAAACAAAAAAGGATTCAAAGCAGGAACTTATTGTTTTTGGAGGTAGTTGTGATGCAGATCCAATGTCAAGGTAGTAGAGTCCTCCACTCTCCTTAGCACTGCCAATCATCTTCCCCGAGTTCAAATCCTGAAAGACACAGTGAGAACGGAAAAAATTGGTTTGACAATTTATATCTCGGGTTAATTTACTAACAGACATTAAATTACAGGATAAGTTTGGAACATGAAGGACATCGTTAAGAGTTAACACTGGAGACAACACAACTGACCCTTTACCTGCAATGGCTGAAAAAGAGCCATCTGCAATTTTTATTTTTTGATTACCTGCACATGGACTATATGAAGAAAACAAGGTGGATTCACTTGTCATGTGATCCGAGGCACCTGAATCTAATATCCAAGTATGACTGGGACTGACACTAAGACATGCAGAATTACCTTTTGTTGCTATAGAGCAAGAAGGGGTTGAAGACTCGAGGAGTTTGAGCAGTTTGTCTAGTTGTTCCGTAGTGAGCGGAAGCTGAGTCGAAGAGGATTGCTGCCCTTGATCAGAATTACTTGCTTGAAATGCACGACGACCTTTCTTCTTCCAGCTAGGAGGTTTTCCTATGAGCTTCCAACAATTTTCACGTGTGTGCCATTCGCGCTTGCAGTGATCGCACCAAGGAACTTTTTCTGACCTTTTTCCCTCGCCGAGGTTCCTAGTAGCCAGAGCAGAGCCTTCAGATTCAGAACTTCGTGGTGTCTTGCCCATCATAATTCCTTGTCGTGCCTCCTCCCTTCTGATTTCTGCAAAAGTTTCACGAAGAGTTGGCAATGGTATTTTTCCTAAAACTCGACCCCTTACCTCATCAAGGTCTGTATTTAGCCCAGCAAGAAACATGAAGACACGATCATTTTCTTGCCTCTTGAGAAACAGAACACTATCTTCTGTACACCTCCAATTGTCATCATAACAGAGATCTAATTCTTGCCACAGGGTCAACAACTCATTGTAATAAGCAGTTACACTCCTGTCACCTTGTTTAGCCTGCCATAACTTTGATTTTAAACCAAAAATTTGGGAGGAGTTTTGAATATCAGAGTATGTTTCCTTAACAGCTTCCCACACATCCTTTGCAGAAGGCAAAAACATGTAAGGCTTACCTATTCCAGTTTCCATAGAGCTTACCAACCAAGCAATAATCAAGGAGTTTTCAGATTTCCATTGTTTGTAACGAGGGTCTCCGCTTGTTGGTTCAGCTACTGCTCCTGTTAAAAAACCAAGCTTCCCTTTGCTATCCAATACCAAGCGAACGGTTTGGGCCCATTCATTATAGTTCTTCCCATTCATCTTAGGAATATTGACCTTGAGGGAGTATGAGGAACCCTCTTGGTCATTGCAACCTATATTGACATTACTGTCACCATAAACACTGTTGTTTCTGTTTTCATTGTTGCCGTCATTACCGCCACTGTTTGTGACGAACTTTGGTGTGCCATCTCCACGACCACCACCATTACCGCGGCCACCGCCGTCTCCTTTGCCACCGCCATCACCGCTGTTGACGCCCGAGTCAAGTGATTGTTCGCCGTGGTTGGCTGTGGATCCGGTGTAGGCCTCTGCTATGGAGGGCCACCTATTGCGACCTGCCATAGGAGGCTAAATGGGTATGTGAAACGGGTCGGGGAAGGAAATAGGTTGATCAGACTAGCTGTGGAAAGCTCTACAGTAGAAGTCCCAACCTAGGGCTCTTGATACCATATTGAAAAATAATAGGTAAATGCTGTTCTATTTTATTCCTCAGCCAAAGGCTGGTATTTATAGAGAGGATACAATTATTACTCCTTGAATTAAGGAGAGAATTACTACTCCTTGAATTAAGGAGAAAATTATTACATATAAAAAAGTCAATAATAGAATCTCTAGAATTGACTGGAAAACAATAAATACTGATATATTTTCCAACAAAGTCTATGCCATGGTCAGACAGACATTGATTTTTCGCAACAATATCTAGAAAAAGGTTCTTGAGGGATCGCAAGAAAATGTTATTAGAATAATATCAATAATATTATATTCTTAAGATGCTTATGTCAGTAGAACAGCCCATGCATGGGCAGGCAGTACACGGCTTTGATAATTTATCCTTGAACCTTATGTAGGTTGAGCAAAGAAGGAAGGAAGCACTTTCTGGAGCTGGTGAAGATGGAACAGCTGCATTAGACAGTTCCCTGCAAGATGTTGTATCCCGATATAGTTTCATGGACCTGTGGCCATGCTCCTCTAATTATCTTGATCAATTAGCTCGGCAAGAGGTACTAGTCATTTGTATATTTGTCTAAAAAGGATGTTTAACATATTGCTTGTTAATGTTATGAAGAACTGACTATCCCAAACTCATCACTCAAGGACTTTCATCCTTGTTGATTATGATTGACATATTATTTCTAAAATATGTTTGTTTTAAAGTTTCCTGATTGGTTTCCCCAAACCAGTGCAGTCAATCTCACATAGCGACACATGTTGCCAATCCTAAAAATGCTATAGAAGTAAATCACTTAGCAGCACCTGCTATACTTAATTTTTCTATACAGTTTATATAATTTATACTATATACATATATAATTGCTCATAAATGATATAAAAAACTCAATATTCATTAGCAGTTATGAATTAGGTTCGAGCCGTATTGAGAAGATGATGACAGTGTTTTTGCTCAGCCTCACTGTTTGGTTGAGGTGTGTGAGGAAAACTAGACTGTTGTATGATGCACTGGGAAGTCATAAAGGAATTGAAGGGCGAAGAATAGCATTCCCTTACATTGTCAGTCCTAAAATCTCGAATTGTTCTCCAAAATTGAGTCTTAATCTCTTAACAAAAGGTTTAAAAGGCAAATTCAGAATGATATTTTGCTAAAATCATCCAGATACATCTTGAGAAATCATCAATAGAAATGTCATAGCACCTTTCTCTGAAAATAGGAGGAACACGACTAAACCCCAAATATCTGAATCAAAATTATCAAAGCGAGAAATAGCTTTACTATTGACACTACTAGGAAAGACATCCTAACATGTTTACCAAGTTGACACGACTTACGCTTGAAGGATTTCAAATGTGAAAGTTGAGGAACCAATTTCATCCAGTTTAGACTTAGTTGACCCAAACAATGGTGAATGAGACTAGGAGACTCTAAAATAGCACTCATGCTGGATGATGAGGCTTGAAGATAGTATACATCTCGTCATACCGATCCTGTTCCATTCTTCTGTTTGTACTCTCATCTTGTATGAGAAAATAATCAGTAGTAAATGTTACAGAACAGTTTCTTGACCAAGTGAGTTGACTAATTGAAATCAAATTAAAAGGGAAATCAAGCACAAATAGGATAGAGTTTGGTGACAAGGAAGGAATAAGTGAAGCCTTACCAATAGATCTCTAGTCATTGTGGGACTTCTCAACACTATCTACCCTAATTAACGAATTTAAGTTACAATATGAAGCATAATCATAATCATATCCCTAAATATATTTACTCTCTATTTATGATATCCCAACACTCTACATTACTAGTTTAGTAACTTAGTTTTCAAAGACACCTCTATTGTGCAAATCCTTACTATCACTATTGTGTAAGGTAATCTACTTTCAACAAGCTATTGTTTTGTTTGCAAGTGCCTACATGCAACAACAATTTTTAAATTTCCCAACATAGAAGTGTTTTCCATTCATGTCCTATATATAGTAATTCAAATTTTCATTTCTACCTCTTTAGTGGCTTGCCAAAAATATCAATAAGAGAGTGGAGAAGTCTGTCATGCCTAATGGAAGTGCTCTTTTAGGTACTGGTATTATATCTATTTTAACACACGGTTTGTTAATATTTTTTATCATGTGATGAAGGCTACATTATTAGTGCAGATAAGTCATCTATGGCAACCATTTCAACTATATCCTCGAAAGTTATTTATCCTGATACTTCAAAGATGGTGTTATATGATCCAAAGCAAAATCCTGGTAAGTAGCCCTTCTTTTTTGGTGATATACTTCCAGTGTGTGTTACTCACTATGGACAACTACAGTCTGATTACCATCGCATATATACCTTACTGTAGCAAATGTTAAGAACCTTTTATATTCGGATTAATAATATTCCTTGTTCTTCAATCTTTGAAAAATACGGTGACTATAGTTTTAAATTTAGCAGCAAAGCCTGAAGGCGTTAGAAAAAGAATGCATGAGAAAAATTGACATAGTTTTGAAGTCATACTAATTTACCTGAATTATTTTAATTTATAGACTGTTAAAGTTTCAACATTTTTACTAGTCATGTTTATGTTTCTTATGTAGTTAGTTATAGTTATTTAGCACAAAAAGAATGCATGAGAAAAATGCACTCCTGATTTTTTCTGTGTCCGAATATTGCTATGGTATTATTTTAACTTTTGAATAGGAAGGTTTCGGGATGGAGTTATTGTTATTATGATTATCAATTTTGTCTAATGTGAGTTATAATTTCATTTTTGTCACTGCACAATATGAATGGTTGCTTGTGAATTTTTTCTGTGTGCAATTACTCTTGGTTTGGGGACCTTCTCTAACTCAATTACCAGTGGCAGGTTCTGGAACAAATGCATGTAATGAAATTCTGAAAGCTACACCACCTGCGTTGTTAGCATTTTTAGCAAACCTACCTGCAGTTGAGGGTAATATTAGAAGTTATGACTATTAATTACAGTTTCTTATCCATTATAGTATACATTACATTTTTTATGCTATTTTATAAGCAATCTATAATAGACTGGAATGACAAAGGTTGCGCCGTAGAAGAACCACTACCTTGATAGCAAAAAAATTCCGAAGACAGTCAGTGCAATCCACTGTCTGGTTTTCTGCTCAAGGTTAACACAGATGCACGCAAGGTGCTGAGAACTCATAATCTAAACGTGCTGTAGCCATTTTTAAATATAGAAAGGAGAGGAAGAATGGATCTTCATTATCTCTCAAATAAACTTTCTTTTAGTCCTTTATAAAATTTGACAAGGAATGAATAACCAATTTATCTAATTAAAACCAATTATTTAATGGATTTAAAAGGTCATGAAAACGGAAACAAACAAAACAGATTTTGAGATTTAAGGAGACTTAATGCAATGGCCAGCACAAGAGATATGTTACTTGTTAGAATTGGTTGCCATTAATCCTTCAATTCACCACTAATGGCAAGCAAGTGAATGAAAATTGAATGAAAACAAGCTGTACTTTACTTATATAGACTAAGAAGACAAGTGAAGTTAGTTCAGTTAGTATCTGACTCAAACAACTCTATGGCAGCTGTACAATAAGCTCTAAGTAACTCAAAAAAGAAGGCTAACTACTATGGTTAATAACAAGACTGAAAACTGTGTTTTGGGGTTTCCAGGTCCAACACCAAATGTAGATATCGTGCTATCAATTTGTTTGCAGAGTGACCTACCAACAGGACAAAGTGGGAAGAAAACAGGGGCTCCAACACAATCGCCAGCAGGTCCTGCTCCTGCTACAAGTGAACTTTCTGGTTCAAACAAGTCTCACCCTGTTCAAAGTGGCCTATCTTTGAAGCGAACTGGTAATAGACAACATGGGAAAAGGAAAGAATTAGACAGTAAGTACATAATCCATTTTGACTAGACTTTATGCTTGTATTTTCTTATGCCTTCTCTTTTTGATTTGTTAGAAGTCCCACATTGGCTAGAGATAGAGCCAAGATAAGCTTTATAAGGGTAGTGCAAACCTCAACTCTTGAGCTAGCTTTTGTGGTTGAGTATAGGTCTCCCAATTTCTAATATGGTATCAGAGCCTATCCTAGATCCATTTGTTCCACATTGGCTAGAGATAGATCCAAGATAAGCTTTATAAGGGTAGTGCAAACCTCAACTCTTGAGCTAGCTTTTGTGGTTGAGTATAGGCCTCCCAATTTCTAATATGATTATTATCCTGTACAATGATGTTTATTTAAATGAGCCATGGGACTTTTGGAGCATTTCTGCATGTGTCCTTAAGTGCTTTTGGATGGTCTTAATATTGAATATGGTGAGCGTTTGTTTCATAGTTTTGGTTAAGTTACCTTGGTTTTTTCACATGTTAACTTAAGTTTGTCCTTTTCTATTGTTCGGCAAAAGTCAAGTAATATTATTAACTTGTGTTTTCTCTTCACTAAACTTGAGTTTATTTAAAGTAGGTTAATGTTACTTTTCTGTTATTGTTTCCTCAGTTTAGTTCTAAAATTACCTTATATCCCATATTCATCTCTGTTTACCACTTTAAACGGTTACCCACTATATCTATTTAGTAATTTTATCCGATTTCAATTTATCCTTTCCATACAATATTCATTTTTCTAAAACTTTCTTTTAGACTCATTCCCAAACACAAATTCATTCTTTTAAACATAATTCTTTCAAACTTACTTTTATCAAGCTTAATTTTGTCCATCTGCAAAATAAACAGACCAAAGGGTCATGACTCGGTTATGATTCTATAGCAGCTTCAGAATTCATTTCATGCAGCTCTGCTTTTATACTTATTAGTAGGCATTATCGTGAACACTGATTCTCTGTTAAAGCTATGTTGGTACTTTAATCCGAGCTATGCCGCTATGTTTACAACTTCATTTTGCATGCATAGTAGTTGTATACAATTAATGTACCTTTACGATTTCGACACGAATAGTTGCCCATATTTGCACAAGTGCTTTCTTTTCATGCCTAATTTTATCCGTTTATGGTTCAACACAAGTAAACTTGAAATAACAGGAAATCGATTCACCTCGATAATGATGGTTATAAATTGCAACTTTCAGATTGGACGCTTAGTAATCAAATGTGCATGTCTGTTTTTGACATCAAAATTTATGTTTTCTCCCATTTGATATTTGTCATTATATTGTCTAGGACAAGAGGATGATGATACTACAACTGTCCAGAGCCAACCACTTCCTCGAGATGCTTTCCGGATACGACAGTACCACAAAGCTCGAGCCAGCAGCACTTCGCAAACAGGATCAGTTTCATATGGAAGTGCATTTTCTGGCGATTTATCTGGTAGCACTGGTTGATAAAATATTTTAAACCACTTGTGGTCTGTGTAAGATAGAAGACCTTTTTTAGTTATATAACATTATCCTTTCCATCCATTTGCTTATAGATAGATTTGACTACTACATTTGCAAGTATATAGGTCAATAAATCATTTGTTGTAACTCCCATCTGAACAGTGGTTGACTTGTTGAATGGATAGAGGAATATTTAAACATGGGATGCAAATCAGTTGTTCTCTTTGCCTGGTTCCTTTGTCATTCCAATTGAAAAATGTTAAGTCGTTAAAAATAAATCTTTTTTAAATACCAACATGCTCGTAGAATTTTTGTTCCAGTTTCATTTTTTTTAATTATAGGGCAGGAAAGGACAGACAAATGTGAAGGTGATGTGTATCCAGGCTCTTACCTCCTTTTTCATGTTTCTTGAAAATATGGTGATTAGCTATAACCTCATCTTCTCACATTGAACTGTCTTGAGGTGGTCGGAACGATGTGTGATCAGAGAATCACAAATTGGTTGTTTCAATAATATCAGGATGTATAACTGATGTACGAACAAAGAAAGGAATTATTGTGGAGATTACTTGATTTTTTTATTTTTCATTAATGCTGCTCTTAACCCTCTCTTAAAAGGATAAATACTTTAGAAGGAGCTTGGGAATTATTGTGTGACCCGGTTTGACCACCAGAGATCTAGATTTGAAGTCCAGGAACCTTTAAACCCGATAACTCAACGTGGGGGCATGAAGTGGAAAGTCGACCTGATCAACGGAGTCTGTGAGCGTGGAAGGTGGAAAGCTTACCGGTACCCATGCTCTCATGTGATTGCGTCATGAGCCCACATGGCAGTGGACTTTTATCAATTTGTGGACCATGCTTATTCTATTTAGAATGTAGCACAGGCATACCAATTTGAGTGGTTCCAATTGGCAATGACCTGAACATGCTGCTGAGGGTGGGGCCTCGTATTGTGCCAGATCCTGCAACCAAGCGTGGTAAGGGGCGTCCTAGGTCTACTCACATCCGGAATGAGATGGACTTGGTAGAGACCGGACCATCTACACATAGGTGCGGACAATGTGGTTAGCGAGGCCACAATCGAGCTGGTTGCCCATCTTTACATGCGAGTGTGAATGCAACCATGAATGATTTGTTCGGGGACGACAATGTGTATGATCCATAAAGGTCATATTCCTAATTGTAATAAGACTTCAAATTGAAAACATGCAATCTTAGTTGTTTTTCCATTAAAACAGTTCTAAATTATAGAATCACATCATTACAACATAAATTCACTACAACATCAAATCATTCCAACATCAATCCACACTATTGGTACCGTCGTGACTGCCTAGTGTCATACCTTTTGGAGGTCTCCATCACGAGGTTATCATCTCCACCTGAAGCCAATGTCATATTCAAGTCTACCTCAGTGGCAGTCGGTTGTACAAAGTCTTGGTACCTCGACGTACCAGACGACTGTCCGAATGGAATATCATATGAAGTATATCCAGCACCAAGGTGTTGTGGAGGAACATGGTACCGACCCGGTGGTGGATCCCCAACTCGCTCAACCGTAAGGACTTTAGCAGTCAACAGCTTCCGACCACGATGAATACCTTTTCCTTCTTTCATTCCAACATATGGGAACTCATCCCTATTTAACTGCGGAAACACCATTCTCGGAGGAGGAGCATCATGTGAAGGTGCCAAAATTCGGTTTAGCTCCCCGATGGTTCCAAGGCAGCGACCGATCTCCGGGTATACAAGCTCAATGTCGTACATGGCACGCCTTTCAGGCCTTAGCATGTACCAAAGATAATGGAGTTTCTCAGTCTACAATAATATATAAAATTAGGTCACATTGTAATCAATTCAAAATGATAATCCAAAAAAATGCTTGAGCTAATGTAAAATAACGTCACCATAGTCACAAGAGCAACTACATCATGCGTCATCTAGCGACGTGTGTGTTGATTGTACCACATCATATATTCGTCGCTTGGGCCGGTCTGACGTTGGAAAATAGGTTGATTCGGGTACACGTGCCTTTGTCTCTCCTCCCAAAGTTGTATATATTGTCACATCTCGTGTCCCCAGTCTTTATCAATCTTTCCTCTCAAGGATATATCATGCAGATGATCATCCTGACGAGGCGGATCAGGAACATGCTGCTCCTCTCCGAACTGCCTCATAACTCGATCTGAGTGGTGATACTCGTTGACATGAAAGCATAGTAAAGGCACCACAACTTTCCACAAAGCTCTATCTTGGACACAATGAGGAGGGAGAAGACTGAGGAGATGCTCTGGATATGGTTGCTACACAAACTACACACAAATGTCCCAATTATTCATAAGTAATACTCTTCACACATCGCTATATTAAAAATATGCTTGAAAAATATTAACTTACTTCTGATTCGTGCAGTGTCTCCAGTTTCCTACGGTACCACTGGACTGGATAACTTGGACAGGTTGTCTCTTTCTTCCACCTGTTGAAAATGTAACAAATACAATGTAACCATTTAAAAATAAAGTGTTTAAATTTAAACTTAAGAGGGCATTAAGAAAATAAAACTTACAGAGAGGGAGAAATAGAAAACAGAACCAGCGAAACAAGGGGGAGAAAAAAAACAGAAGAAACGCACAACTAACCTCAAATCAAGTTGTGATACGTCTAATCTGAGTTTGGATGCACACCAACCATTGCCATGGCATATGCTTCCACAACCAACCTCAAATCAAAATCTTATTTGGGCTAACTAGCTTTTGAACACTCAGTTTATATACATCGAGCACGAGACCTCACGAATATTCGTCATATGTAAGTGGATGCCATACGTGTTGAACCTTCCAGCCATGCATGTGGCCTCAGTAGCTACAACCCTTTGGTTGGATTTTTTTCTTATAAGTCAAATGTATTAAGGAAGTACTAGATGTACTTCAAACCAAAAATAAATACATAGAGAGGAAGAGGAGAGGATAAAAATCAAAAAGCTCTACAAAAGCCCAGAGAGGACAAATGCAGAACAAACAAACGGCTAACTAGGCCATTTGGGACCTGTCCCATATACCCAAGACTCTAGTACAGATATAGCCAAACCATCAGTATACTTTCCTAATGATAAATACAAAGACATAACAAAGAAAAACAAAAGAATCCATGAGGAAGCCAAAGATTTCAGCCCACAGTAGACAACAATTATCAGCATTTTCTGATAAACATTGCAGAAAATTTCAAAGACATCTAATGCAATATCTAGGATTATACATCCAATCCTAAAATGAGAACTTAAACTTGGAGTATCTTGCCCTCAACCAATTCCAAGCTCGCAGCTGAGCCAAATCCCAAATTCTCTCAAAATTATTTTATTCATTTGGTCGGATGCAATGGCCCTTTGGTTGGCTACAATAGTTTTTTGCTGTGACAACACCAGTTCCTCGTTTAGGCGTGTAGATTCAGCTTCGTAAGTCCACCACCTCGCTATGGTTCTAATCCACTCCACAACCAACCACATCATAAGAAGACTGAGACTCTCCTACAACTTAGGTTAGACCCGGCCTAATATTGCCAGACAAGTATGTGTGTAGTGTAAGTGACCACAACTCTTCCCTCACAACCTCCTTCTATATATGAAACTTACCAACTGTCTCATGATAAATGAAAGACAATGCTACAAGACAGTCCCCATAAGAGAAGAAAGGTCAAAGTTACAAGATAGTCTGCACAAACAAAGAACAGTCGAATCTCCTAGACCGGATGCACAAGAGAAGACTACACATATTGAATACATTCATCGTCTATCTCAAAGCTGACAAATGAAAGCAGTGTCCAGAGATTGAGGGCCTTCTTGAAATTAAAAGTATCTCTGACATTCTTGAGGAGAAAGGCAAGTGCAAAAGGATCATGTGATACTCTACAAAGCACACTAACCAAGGAAAAAAGTACAACACTGTCATAAATGAGTTTCCTCTTTCTCTCTCAAAAGGAATGGGACAAAGCTCAAGTGCTACCTACCGGCTGATAAGATACATTTTGTAGCAACAAGTCTCAATCAAAGGGTACAATGCATTTAATGCACCTGCCAAAAGGACCGTTTGATCAAACGACTAGAACTTGATGTGCTCTACACTCTCCAACGGCTATCAACAAACCCTAAAAGCACTTGAAGTATAAAAGGAGGACTTAAAGATTTTCAGAACAAGAATCTCCAAAACAAGAACTTTCATTTGACTTAAAAATCTTCATCAAGTAAGTGAAGGTATGAAAAACGGTAGAAAGGGGGGGGGGGGGTTTGAATAACGTTTCCAAGATAAAGCTTCCACCTTAAAGATTTTGACAAATCTTTCGAGAACTTAAGTGCTAAGAATAAGAGATAGAAAAACACACAAGAATTTTTATCCTGGTTCACTTGATAAATCACTCAAGCTACTCCAGTCCACCCGTTAAGGTGATTTCTTCCTTCTTAGAATGAAGGCAATCCACTAATCAGGTAAAGTGTTACAACTGCACTTGAAACCTACAAGTGACTAACAATTACACTGACTTAGCTCACACTAAGATTCACTCTCTTAGTCTTCTCTAGGATCCGATCAACCTTGATCTCCTAAAGGAACTAAACAAACTGTTTATCAAAGAATGTTTACAAGAGATTTGCTTCTGAAAAGCTAATAGTAAACACAATGAATTTCAGATGAAAGAATGCTTGAAGGTTTTGAATATAGCTTGTGCTTGTGTAAATTCTTCCAACCGCATCTTTCAGACTTCAGCCTCTATTTATACTCCAAGGATTAGGGTTTGAACGCTGCATGGAAATGCTACCGTTGGAGGGCAGTTCTGGAAATTCCAGCTTCTGCTGTGGCTGAGAACGTTAGGTAGGTCGTCAGGATAGTACAGTTGCTTTTGTACTTGGATAGTGACTTGACCTTTAAACCTAGGAGACTTCTGATCAGGGGAATGCTTCATGTTGGAACTTGTGAAGCCGGTTGATCAGAGTCGGAGGTGGACTGGGCGGGACATAAAGAAGATTATGCTCGCCCAAAATGAACCATAAACGATTGAAGACAGCCATGGCGGGAAGTATGACACAACGAGCTTCTTTGCCCTTCCTTAGATGATGGACCCACAAGCCAGCTGGAAGATTCCTTTGGATTTGTCTTATATGTACATGGATTTGGGCCCTGATTGTCAGGCCCAAATTTAGGAAAAGTCCATGTCATGACTTCACCCTCTATAAAAGGGAAGGTCATCAGCTTGTACAACTTAACTTTTTCAGCATTAATGAGAATATTCCTTTTATGATATTTTTGCCATTCTGAGTACTCTGCTAGGGTTTACTTTCAGTCATTCTCTTACGTAAGCTTTCCCTAGTATAGAACATTGGCGTCGTCTGTGGCTCTGACCTAGATCTTTCATTGACGTTGAAGGTAGACGTTACGAGCCATGGAGACCCGTTCATGCAGCGTGGGCCGCCTTGATCATCGCCGGCGTGGTGGTGGTCGTGACGGCGGCCGCGGCGGCGGACGGGACAACAATCGTCCTATACTGGACGAGCAAGAGCAGGAAGCTTCCTCGGAGGGGGTCCACTCAGTGGCGCCGTCGCCAGCGTCGCTGGTGAATGCGGCTCCGGGAAGACCTTCAGATCTGATCGCTAAATCAGATCCAGGCGTTCGGCGGCGATCAACGCCGCCTGATTACGTAAACTTAGAAGACCTTAAAACCACTGCCCCACTGAGAGCGCAGGAGGCAGTGACGGGTATCACGCCTGCGGCTTTGCAGCACATGTTAGAAACTTTGCAGAAGGTGCAATCCCAAAACGAGCAGTTGCAAGCCCAGGTTGAGTATCTTACTCAGAGGCAAGATTTTAAGCAAGGACAACGTCTGGAGGCGGAGGACGTAGTCGAATTTCAACCTTTCGTTCTAGCCATTACCAAGGTGGACATACCAAAGCACCTGCAGACCATGGCATTAGACGCCTTCTCGGGCGACTCTGATCCTATGGAATACCTGAGGTATTTCAACACCAAAATGGTGATCGGCGGGGCAACGAATGCGGTAAAGTGCCGATTGTTGCCTTCTACGTTCAAAGGCATGGCGATGCAGTGGTTCATTCGACAA
This sequence comes from Lotus japonicus, assembly GCF_012489685.1. Classification (NCBI taxonomy): domain Eukaryota; kingdom Viridiplantae; phylum Streptophyta; class Magnoliopsida; order Fabales; family Fabaceae; genus Lotus; species Lotus japonicus. Next base: position 26,468,949 of record NC_080042.1, on the reverse strand, counting down.
CCGCCCTTCTCCATCGATAATTTCACTGATCTGTCTACTAAGTTTCTGACTCAATTCTCCGCCAATAAAACCACAAAAGCAACAATGTTTGATCTTATTAGCATACATCAGCAACCAGGTGAAAAGTTAAAAACCTACATGGCACGCTTCAGCAAGATGGCGGTTCAGTTGGAGGAGGATAACCCGGATGTATGCTTGGCATCTTTCAAAAATGGCCTTCGGGCGGGAGACTTAAATCGGGACTTAACGAGGCGACCAGCGAGAGATATGATGGATCTTCGTGCTCGCGTTCAGGAATTCATATTAATTGAACAGGATGATCAGAAGAAACAAGAAAGAGAGGAAGGACGCAAGCAGACTCAATTTGGCGGTGTTTCACAGGAGAAACCCAAGGCGGGGAAGGAAACCAGGGTAGCACAAACTCCCTGTGTGCCAAGACCGGGACCATATCAAAACTCCAAGCCCGGTTTTCAAAATACATGGCACAGAAATTCCCAAGGTCCCACTGCAGCCACAACTGGTCAGCATGGTTCTTCGCCAGCACCAGTTCCACTTACCAAGTTGAATGCTCCCTTGAGTACTATTTTAAGAGCAGTCGGGCAGACCAATGTTGTGCAATACCCACCGCCTCCCAGGCGGCCGCCAGCTAATGTGGATACGAATCGGTGGTGCGAATACCACAAAGCTCTGGGGCATACCACGGATAATTGTTGGAACTTGATGCGGGAAATTGATCGCCTGATTAAAGCTGGTCATTTAGCAAATTTCGTAAAAGACACGACAGCACCAGAGGCCGCTAAGACAGCACAAGGGGATAAAGGCAAAGGAAAGGAGATAGTCGAAGAGTTGGGCGATCCTGTTGGGGAATGCTCATCTATTGCAGGAGGATTTGGAGGGGGAGCAATTTCAAGCAAGGCCAGAAAGCGTTATGTGGCGGCAGTACACTCAGTACATGAGGCATATGAAGGCGAGTGTTGGATAAATCACTCCCCTATAATATTTACTCCCCAGGATTTTGCGCATGTTATTCCCCATGAAAATGATCCAATTGTAGTAACAATCAGGGTCAACAATTACATGACAAAGAAAGTGTTTTTAGACCAGGGATCTTCGGCGGATATCATTTATGGAGATGCCTTTGATCGCCTGGGTTAAAAGAATCAGACTTGAGGCCGTATAAAGGAACCTTGGTAGGATTTACAGGGGACTGTGTCACTGTGCGGGGATATGTGGAAATACCAACTGCCTTTGGCGAAGGAGAGTTCGTAAAGAAATTTCAAGTGAAGTACTTAGTCTTGGCGTGCAGAGCCAATTACAATGTACTATTGGGGCGAGACACCCTCAACAAGCTATGTGCGGTCATTTCAACTGCTCATTTGACTGTTAAATATCCAGCCTGCAATGGAAAGGTTGGTGTATTGCATGTGGACCAGAATGCAGCAAGAGAATGTTATTTAAGAAGTGTGGCGCTCTATGGGCGTAAGGCCGCCAAGGAAAGCCACAGAATTACAGAAATCTTTCCACAAGAGGGATTTAGTTTAGATCCAAGAGACGATGCTGATGATTTCCGCCCACTACCTCTGGAAGAAACCAAGCAAGTGCAAATTAAGGATAAATTTTTAAAGATTGGCAGCAGTTTAACAAAGGAGCAAGAGGAAAGATTGATCGCCCTCCTGGGTGATAATTTGGATCTCTTTGCATGGACCATTAATGATGTACCAGGGATTGACCCCAATGTGATCACTCACAAACTGGTCATTCGACCAGGGGCGACCCCAGTCATCCAGCCAAGGCGAAGAATGAGTGATGAAAAGAATAAGGCAGTACAATTAGAGACTGAGAAACTAATCAAAGCTCGCTTCATCCGTGAGGTGCAGTACCCAACGTGGCTCGCCAACGTTGTGATGGTCAAAAAATCCAATGGGAAATGGCGAATGTGCACAGACTACACAAGCTTGAACAAAGTGTGTCCCAAAGATTCGTATCCACTTCCCAATGTTGATAAGCTTGTGGATGGAGCTTTTGGGAATGAACTTTTAAGTCTCATGAATGCTTACTCGGGCTACAATCAAATCATGATGCATCCATCGGACGAAGAAAGTACAGCATTTATGACCAATTAGGCGAACTATTGTTACAAGACAATGCCTTTTGGTTTGAAGAACGCAGGAGCCACGTATCAACGACTCATGGACAAAAATTTTTCAAGACAAGTAGGCAGGAATATGGAGGTATATGTGGATGACATGATTGTAAAGTCCGCCAGGGCTGGTGATCATGGCGGCGATCTTGAGGAAGCACTTGCTCAATTAAGAACATATCAAATGAGGTTAAATCCTGAGAAGTGCTCCTTTGGGATCCAGGGAGGAAAGTTCTTGGGATTTATGTTAACGTCAAGAGGAATAGAAGTGAACCCTGATAAGGGAAGGACGATCTTGGAGATGAAAAGCCCAACTAGTGTAAAGGAGGTTCAACGTCTGACAGGACGAATGGCTGCCTTATCACGTTTTTTGCCAATGGCGGGTGACAAAGCGGCCCCATTCTTCACATGTTTAAAAAAGAATTCAAAGTTTCAGTGGACAGAGGAATGCGAACAAGCTTTTACCAAGTTGAAAGAAACTTTAGCCACGCTACCAGTACTCTCCAAGCCAACACCAGGCGTTCCATTAATACTCTACTTAGCGGTCACTGACAAGGCGGTGAGTACGGTGTTGCTCCAGGAAGAAGGAAATAAGCAGAAAGTTATATATTTCGTGAACCACACTTTGCAGGGGTCGGAATTGCGGTACCAAAAAATTGAAAAGGCGGCTTTGGCAATTCTAAAAACGGCAAGGCGTCTCAGGCCTTATTTTCAAAGTTTCCAAGTCAAGGTTAAAACTGATGTTCCCCTAAGGCAGGTACTTCAAAAGCCTGATTTATCAGGGCGATTGGTCAGCTGGTCAGTTGAGTTATCAGAATATGATATACAATATGAGCCAAGGGGCCAGGTTACAATCCAAAGTTTGATCGACTTCGTGGCAGAATTAACACCCACGGGAGGAGAGAAAACACAAGGAGAATGGGTCCTATCTGTGGACGGATCCTCTAACAACGCTGAAAGTGGGGCGGGAATAACTATTGAAAGCCCAGATAAAATGATCATAGAGCAATCTCTAAAGTTTGAGTTCAAGGCGAGCAACAACCAATCCAAATATGAGGCTTTGATCGCCGGCTTAAGGTTAGCTATTGAGTTAGGCGTTCAAAAGTTATTCATCAAAGGAGATTCGCAGTTGGTGGTTAAGCAGGTGCAGGGCGAGTACCAAGTGAAGGATCCGCAACTCTCTAAATATTTGGAGGTTGTGCGCGGATTAATGATGGAGGTCAAAGACATTAGGATAGAACATGTCCCGAGAAGCCAAAATGAGAGGGCTGATGTGCTAGCAAAATTGGCAAGTACAGGGCGATTGGGCAATTACCAAACAGTCATTCAAGAAACCCTGCCTCGCCCAAGTATTGATTTAGTGGAAGTGAAGTTCAAAGCAGTAAAGTCAAAAATTGAAGGCGAGCCTTCATGGATGGAGTCAATCAAGATTCTTCTACAGAACCCTCCACAGGATGACGATCTGAACACGAGAGCAAAACGCAGGGAGGCCAGTTTTTACACGCTAGTGGATGGGGAGTTGTATCGGCGGGGAATCAAGTCTCCTATGCTCAAATGTGTTGATACCAAGGACGCCCATGGAATAATGGCGGAAGTCCATGAAGGTGTGTGTTCCAGCTATATCGGCGGGCGATCCTTGGCAGTAAAAGTTTTGAGAGCAGGATTTTATTGGCCGACAATGAAGAAGGACTGTCTGGAGTATGTTAAGAAATGTGAAAAATGTCAAGTCTTCTCTGACTTACACAAGGCTCCGCCGGAAGAATTAACAACCATAATGGCGCCTTGGCCATTCGCCATGTGGGGGACTGATATTTTAGGATCATTCCCTGTAGCGAAGGCACAAATGAAATATATCATCGTGGCAGTTGATTACTTCACCAAATGGATAGAGGCTGAAGCAGTGGCGACTATCACAGCCGCCAAGGTCAGGAATTTTTTGTGGCGAAGGATTGTGTGCAGATTCGGGGTCCCTATGGCATTGGTGATGGACAATGGAACCCAATTTACGAGTAATGTTACCCGGGAATTTTGCACGGAAATGGGAATTGAAATGCGATTTGCCTCGGTAGAACACCCACAAACCAATGGACAGGCCGAATCAGCAAACAAGGTCATTTTAAAAGGCTTAAAGAAGAAGCTGGATGAAGCGAAAGGACTTTGGGCGGAAGAAGTACCAGGCGTCCTATGGGCATATAACACCACTGAGCAATCAAGCACAAGGGAAACCCCATATCGCTTAACTTATGGAACTGATGCCATGCTTCCTGTCGAAGTTGAAAACCAAAGTTGGCGAGTGGCTCGGTTTAATGAGAATGACAATGGGGAAAACATAATAGCAAATCTAATCATGCTGCCTGAGGAACAACGTGAGGCACACATAAGGAACGAGGCGGGGAAAGTAAAGGTCGCAAGAAAATTCTCAACGAAAGTAGTGCCAAGAAAGATGAGGGTAGGAGACTTAGTGCTCCGAAAAAATACAATACCTGACAAGCACAACAAACTTTCGCCCAATTGGGGCGGGCCTTACAGGATTATAGGCGACGTTGGAGGAGGAGCCTATAAGTTGGAACAACTTAACGGCCAAAAGGTTCCACGAACATGGAACGCCTCTCATCTGAAGCAGTATTTTAGTTAAAAGAAACAACAAAGGTGAATGAAGCCGCACTCTTTTTTCCTTTCTTTGGAAAGGTTTTTAATGAGGCGGCATGTGTAAAGAATGAAGGGACAATTGTTCCCATGTATGAAAAAGTAATGAAAAGATCACTTCAACAGAATTGCTATTTTTTAACTTATATTACGAGTTTATGCAAGGTAAATCGTATCAAGGTATATACTACCGCGAATAAACCTTTCGGAATAAGAAAGTATCGCCACCAAATATTACAAGCCTTGGCAATTCTAGTGGCCACTAGAAACCAAGCCTCGTCGAAAAATCGGTTAAGGTATGTAAACCTAAATAACAACAAAGTGTGGTAACAACCTTAAAGTAACAACAAATAAACTTAAACAGATTTCATTAAAGGTAAGAAAGGGGCGAAGCCCATACACAACTTGAAATAACAATAAACAAAAGGGCAATGCCCGGAGCAAAATATTGACTTCATAAAATAAAAACAACAGAATAAATTCAAGCTACGTTCTCGTTGTTGGCGCTGTTTCCCTGGCCTGCAACAGCTTGAGGGTCTTCCTTTCCTTGGTCCTCGCCCTTGTTCTGGCCATCTCCATTCTCGCCATCTTCTTCTTCTTCAAACTCACTTTCATCATTAAATTGAGGAAGGAGATCGAGGCTAACGTCATGCTCGCCAACCACTTGGCCATCCTTAATGTCCTTCAAATAGCCAATGCGGGAAAGATCAAAGCCTGGCTCAACCACACTTATCTGCTCTTTGGCCGCCAGAAAGCCTTGAGCAAATTGGAGGGAGGCGCGCCCTAAAATAGAAGCATTCAGACGATCATACTTCTTTTCCAGCTTTTGACACTTGGCTTGAACAGCAATATGTTTGTCGTTGATGGCTTCTTTCAGAGACTTGGTCTTTTGAAGAAGTAGGTCCGAAGCCGCCAAGTCATTTGTTAACTTAGCACACTTCTCCTCAGCAGATTTCAGCTTTTTGTTGGCAGTCTCAGCATCAGCCTTAGCTCGCTCATATGCAGTCTTGTAATCGGCTGCCTTCTTCTCAAAACGGTTCTTGGCTGAAATCAACTCCTTCACACACTGAGCCATCCCCGCCACAGTGCTGGCGGCAGAAAGGGCGTGATGGATCGCCACAGAAGCAATGTTGGGGGGGCCCTGACCGGAAATATCCTTATGGATCCGGTTGTCAAAAGTACGAGTCATAAAGTCCAACCCGTTGAAGTGAGGATCAGATAAGCTCAGCAAAGGGGGAGGAGCCTCGCCACCAATAGCTGAGCTAGGGCCAGCTTGGCCAAACGGAGTTGGCGGGCGATTGATAATGCTTGAGTCTTGGTGGGGCGGCGGGACGTTGTCGTTTCTGTAAGACCTGGATTTTCAGAACAAGTTAAGTTTCCGACTCACACGTAGAATCAGTGTAAGCGTGACAGGAGTTTGACATTTGAGAAAGATTAATGAAGAAGAAAGTTCAGGAATTGCTTGAGGAATGTTGCGTAGTTGTTTTCGGAGTTAGTGCGAGTCGTCTGCACACCTGCCTTATGGCGAGCGTGTCCAGAATAGGCTATTTCGCTCTTAAAGCAACGTTTTGAGTGAGATTTCGAACTCTCGGAAAATTTAAAGATTCTCTTTATTTTTCCATCGACCAGCGTTTCATTTCGGAACTCTGGACTGTACGCACGATAGGTTTCACTTTTCGGATGTCCGCCGACGCTAATTTCTTTGCTTCGAAACCCTATTTTCGAGCAATGGATGAAGACTTTTTCTATTCGGGACTTCTAACGAAGATTCCGTCCGTGTTGCCAGACTTGTTTCGACATTTCCAATCTTTCTTCTGTTGGAAGTTTTGTCGTCTGAGCATCACAGCAAAAAGTAGTTTTTCGGGGCAGATTAACCGACACCGCTTTTGAGTTTTTCGATATCGTTTTTCCCAAATCCTAGATATTTGTTTTGAGTTCTGGAATTCTGACGCTAGAATCTCTCTTAGAATTCCACGGTGATCGTGCTGCAAAAATCGGAATCGCGAAATTTTCATTTTCCCGCGATTTCACCCGCCTATAAATAGCGCGAAAAAGCAAAATCTCTCCATTTTCTTCCATTCTTGGCCGCGAGTTCTAAGGGGAGGGGAGGAGAAGAATTTTTCGCGAAACCTTGACCAATCTTCGTGCAGTTCGTCCCTACTTCTAGGTATCGAGGTAACTAACACGATTCCTACCTCTGATTGTTGTTTCTGTTGCGTTTCTGAAGTCGTTTCTGTGCTCACAGTTTTGAGCTTTTTCTAAAATTGTCCGTTTTCTTCGATTTCTTGCTTGGGTTATGTTCTCAAGGTTCCCCTGAGTCTAAAACCTCTGTCAGTAAACTCTGATTGCGATTCAGTTGTCCAGGATCTGAAAAATTGACTCAAAACTCTTTTTGTCTCACATTTCGAAACTTTATTGTCGAAAAGCTATAATCTGACTTCGTGCCTTTAGGATTTGTTGTCACGGATGTCATGAGGATCGTTGCTGTCAAATTTGTTTTCAGAACTGATAACTTTGAAGTTTTGAGCCTTTATTTTGGACCAAAATGCCCCTGCGTAGTCGTATTTCGACCCGATTGTCCGAAAATTGTTCTGACAGTTTCTTTGCCTTAGTTTTATCCTAAAACTACCTTGTGAATTGATTTGGTCAAAGAAAAAGAGCCGAAGCCCTTTTTCCTTTGTGGCCGTGACCTTGTAGTGTTGGGGAGGGAGTTTTCGTTTTCGAAAACTTGTCTTTTCGTACCTGATTGTCCTATTCTGAAGCTTTAATGCTTTGTCTATCGTTTATGTATTGTTTTGCGATCGAACTAATCGATTTTGTTTGGTTTCTGCTTTGTTTTTCTCCGAGGTTCAGTTGAGGGAACTTTGGAAGACTCAGAGCAATTGTTTGAGGAGAACTTTGTTTGCGAAGCTGGAACAGCTCGAGGTTAGGGAAACTTGCTATATTTAGCTATGATTGCATGATAGGCGTCAATAAACTCGACCTATGCTTTATCTGATGTTGTTTTTGATGATGAGTTGATGTTATGATGCTCTTCCATACTTGTGATGTTGTGCTTTTGTTGGATTGAGCGTTTTGACGCAATTTCGGAGTGGAGATTCATTGATCTGGTGATCTTTGATATTTCGGGTTGGATGAACAACCCTAGGCAAGTCCAAATGTGGGGTTTGAGACTTAGCCATATGTTGGAATTCTTAGACTTTCCCCGGAAAATGTATTTTGGGTGGTTGATCTTTGAAAACTTAGAATGATAGAGCTTTGAAAAATAAAGACTTGGGAAACTTAGACTTTGAGAAATAAACTCATAATTTGACTAATTTGAATTGAAATCATTTTTATTAACGTTTAAGCATAGGAGAACTGAAGGGGAAAAATATTTACGAAAGGCGGGGGAAAAGTCGACCTTTGTTGTGGGTTTGGAGAGTTATCGGAATTGGGAAAGCCACTAAGGTGAGCTATGGTGATGATTGAAAGTCACCGAGTACGTTAGTACTCTTGGGGAAGTGTTATGGAGCCGTGTTGTATTGACCGACACCTAGTGCTCTTGTTGTTTGGGCTGTGTTGTATTGACCGACACTAGACCCTCGTGTAATCTTGTTGGTGGAGTTGTGTTGTATTGACCGACACTAACTCTTGCGTTGTTTTGAGTTTGGGTCGGAGCAGTTTGTTATTTAGCCATCCAAAGGATGAGCCGGGAAGCTTCACTGAGGCGTGAGACTTCGTGAAAGCATGGAACTTCACTGAAGCGTGAGACTTCGTGAAAGTGTGTAAGCTTCACTGAGGCGTGAGACTTCGTGAAAGCAGAAACTTCACTGAGGCGGGAGACCTCGTGGAGACGGGAACCTTCGCTGAAGCGGGAGACTTTGCGGAGGCGTACACCTTTGCTGAAGCGGGAGACTTTGCGGAGGCGTGCAACTTCACTGAAGCGTGAGACTTCGTGAAGGTGTGGAACTTCATTGAAGCGGGAGACTTCATGAAGGCGCGAAACTTCACTGAAGCGTGAGACTTCGTGAATGCGTGAAAATTCACTGAAGCGTGAGACTTCGTGAATGTGTGAGATTTCACTGAAGCGTGAGACTTCGTGAAAGCGTAAGACCCCATTGAAGCGTGAGACTTCATGGAAGCGTGAGATTTCATCGTCGTTTACCCTAGGGCAACGACAGGGAACATTGGTTTAGTTGGATACGTGTGTGTTGGGAGGACGATACATTGTTTGACTAACCTTATCACCTAACTTCATATGTTGAGATTATGATGATTTGATGTTGATGAACATCGTTAGGTATTAATGATTGAACTGTGTAGAAGATTCGAGAACATGCTATGTATATACCTTAGAGTAGGCAATACATAACTTATATGTATATATATACAACATATGTATATATCCCCTTTATCACAAGTTTATTGTATATCTATTGTATTCTGTAAGTTGACCCTAGCGCCTTGGCTTTGTTTGTATGTTTGTGTTTGGGCGGTCGGCCTGCTGCCAGGCGTCTGTCAGCCGGTTCGTGATGATTCGTTGTGCGGGAAAGACCCGGAGCGGAACGACTATTACTGAAGCTTTCGACGAGGACCCGGACTTCATGCCTGATCGAGGGAGGGTCGATGATAGTAGTGTGGGGTATGGGTGGTTAGAGTCTTTTGGAGTTGGTTGTTACTGTAATAGCTCTGATTCGTTTTGCTTTTGGGACAGGGTAGGTTCCCGATGCATGGCTTTTTGTGTGGTTCTCTTACGGAGGGATCACAGTGAGTCAGTCGGACCATAGGGGTCTTTGCTTAGGCCATTTTGAGGCCGACTTTCTCCTAGTGGTTTGTAATTATAATTTTCTCACTTACACTTCTGGGTCTGTATATATTTGCCTACGGGCACACTGCTTTGGAGTCACTGCGAGTGCGCGTGACATGGAGTGCAGCTGAGGCTGTACATGTATATATGTTGTATATCGGTTAGTTAGTTGTTGGGGTTTGCCTTTACTTTCTTATCACTTTGATTTAAAGGAAAGAAAACAAAAAAAAAAATTACCTGTTTTCCGCGTAAAGTTTATTTTTGGTTACTAAAGTGACACCTGGAATTCGGGGTGTTACAGTTTCCCTTCTTTTTCTCCGCCGGATGACTTTTAGAAGTTAAACCGGCTGGATCGAGAGTGGATTGATGAAGAGGTTTGCCGCCAGCAGCGCCTGAAGTCCTTTGGCGCTTTGGGTCCCTGACGTTGTCAGAACCCGAAGCACCGTCATTCTTCTTCTTTTGCTCAGCTTCGGCGGCCCTCTTCTTCGCCGCCGCAGTAGACTGGGCGAGGTATTCCTTCATCTTGATTGGGTTCGCGTCAACCTTGCTTTTTCCCATCGTAGCTGCATAGAAAGCACCAATTAGGCGAGATACATGAACAAAAAGAAAAACAAGTTATGTGCAAAGATTATAAACTTACTAAAAAATTGATTTAAAGTGCCGGATTTCGACGCCTCAATCAAGTCATGACCAGAGATTACTGGTAGTGTGCGAAGGTAATCGGCGATGCCTTGCTCAGATTCATCCAAGGCGTCGTATGAAACGGATATTTTTCGGCGAGGGTTTTTTGTCCAGTAAAAAGGGAAGAGAGGGTTATTGTCGGAATCTTGAAACAAGTTCTTTATTTCGGGCGACTCCATAACTTTGAAATATTTTTTCTGCCATACTTTGTAATGGCTTTTAAGGGCGGTGAACCGACTCATGTTCTTACGGGCTAAAAGGGGAACCCATTTCACAGAAGTAGGTTTAGTGGTGACTGACTTATAGAAAAGGAAGAACAAAGGATAGGTCGGAGTGAAACTCAAGTGTTCACAAAGAATTTCAAAGCAGCGGATAAAACCCCAGGCGTTGGGTTGGAGTTGACAAGGCGCCACATTCAGAAAAGAAAGAACGTGACATATAAAAGGCGAGAAGGGAAGTTTGATATTCAAGTCTAAGAAGAAATAACCATAAACAAAAAGAAATCAGGCGATTCATCGGCTGGCTCTTTGCGCAAAAGTACACAGTCATCCTCGCCACATGGAAGAACATTCAACTGAAGGTCTTCATTATTGGAGGTGGCGGGGTTTATCTTCGTGAACCCTTGGGCAGATATTCGAAGCGAATTAATGCTCCCAACGCTGCTCCAGATAGAACGCAAGAGACACTTATCTTCAACTAAATGCGCGTTTGAGCGCCATTCAGGTGAAGACAACTCTCCATTAGAGGAGAGAATTGAATCTACAGAGCCGGCGGGACCGGAATCATCGTGGGTAGAAGGCGAGGAGTGAATTTCAATTATGGTGTGAGCAACAACTTCCTCCTCCGTAGAGGGCGAAGAAAGTTCTAGGGAAGAAAAGCTGGCGTTTGGCAACGACATGCGAGGCAGTTTCATAAAAAGAAAAAAGAAGATGAACAAACTCAAAGAAAAAAGAAGATGAACAGAGTCAAGAAAAAAGAAGATGAACAGAGTCAAAGAAAAAAGAAGTAAACGAAGAGTCTCAAGAAAGTGGAAGAACTAACCAGGGGAAGAACCGTGGATTTGAGAAAGGAGAACATCGGCAATGGTGGAGCACCGCGCAATGACGACGGCCGGAGTAAGGAAGGTTCACCGGAGTTCAAAGAAGAGAAAGTGAGAGTTGCGGTGAAAAGTTTTCAGAACAAAAGTTTCAAGAAAGTGAAAAATGAAAAGTGAAAAGGGGTTTTTATAGAGGGAAAAGGAGGAGAGAGAATGAGTGGGGGAAGATCGTGAAAGGACGTGGGATTTGAAATTTGAAAAGGCATGAACTGAAAAGGTGTAACTCCTCGAGACGCACAACCGCATTCATGGCAAATGATGACGAAATCCCGGAAAACAAGGATTACGTGCGTCAGTTGAAAAGACGTGATTGACGGTTATGACAAATGGCGATCTATCTACAAAACGGCAACAAAGGTGGCGAAGCATGAAAGTGGCGTCGTATCAATGAACACTGAAATGGCGATGAACGAATAAACAATAAAGGCGGACTACTAAGTAACATGATAAAGACATTTCGACTCGTTACTCGAGTCTCATGTCTTGGGGGCATGTGGACTGGGCGGGACATAAAGAAGATTATGCCCGCCCAAAATGAACCATAAACGATTGAAGACAGCCATGGCGGGAAGTATGACACAACGAGCTTCTTTGCCCTTCCTTAGATGATGGACCCACAAGCCAGCTGGAAGATTCCTTTGGATTTGTCTTATATGTACAGGGATTTGGGCCCTGATTGTCAGGCCCAAATTTAGGAAAAGTCCATGTCATGACTTCACCCTCTATAAAAGGGAAGGTCATCAGCTTGTACAACTTAACTTTTTCAGCATTAATGAGAATATTCCTTTTATGATATTTTTGCCATTCTGAGTACTCTGCTAGGGTTTACTTTCAGTCATTCTCTTACGTAAGCTTTCCCTAGTATAGAACAGGAGGGAAAGCACAGATCCTCTGACCGTTGTATCTTCTGATTCTGAACTTCAGAGGGAAGTACATGGTCTTCAGAGTTTCTTGCTTCTGGACATCAGAGTTTCCACTATTCAGCTTCTGCATCTTCAGAGTCTTCTACACCATCAGAACATCTGAACCTTCAGTGTTTCTTGGTTATCAGAACTTCTGGATCTTCAGAGCTTCTAGTGACTGAGTCCACATCAGAGTTTGTGTAGCTTCAGAACTTCTGAAGCTTTTCCACTGTTCATATTGAACATGGTCAATGCGAAAGCGTTGCTTGGGTCACTCTTTATGCACAGTGCTTCTGATTTGTGTGGGATTGAATTTAGGTCAGAGCCTGTAAATAGCACACTCAGAAAAACACGTTAGAGTACCATAATTGTTCATATCAAAAGGTTAACTTGTAATCATCAAAACATAGAGTTGTACTACTAGATCAAAACTTGATCTTACAATCTCCCCCTTTTTGATGATGACAAAACTAAGATTTTTGATGAACAATTCTTAAACATTAAACTGAATTCACTCAGAGTTTAGGGATATAGAGTAAAACTTATCCTGATGTGAATAGTTTATCTTGCTCATTCTGAATTCAAGTCACAGCTTGATTCTGAGCTTAGCTCCCCCTGAATCTAATACTTGATGAAAACGTTAGAAAAGTCTAGATTCTGAGCTAAATAATATAAGAGTTTAGAGTGAAAAACTTATGACATAGATGAATTAGAATAATCAGAGCGCATAAGTATTCAGAGTCAACGGACAAGGTATCAGAGTCTTGGGTCAGAGTCAAACTAAAATCACTTCAGAAGAAGTGAAATGTATTCCTTGTATTTGCCCAGTGACACATCTATGGTCATAAAGGTGGAACTCTTAAATTCTCCAAAAGAAAAATAAGTCACACTAACACATCTTACACATCAAAAACTGGGTTTACTCCCCCTTTTTGTCATAAGCAAAAAGCTTGGGGTGTGAAAAACTTAGCTTGAAGTACAAGGTACTCCCCCTTAGAGAAGGTCTAAGTTTTAAGAAAATTGAAACGATGCATGAATCAGAGTTAGGCGAATTAAAGAGAAGAGTTAATGCAAAAGAAGAACGTTTACCACCGGCCAAGGGAGTAAAGATAAGGGTCAGTTACCAATAACTTAACCTCGAGAAACTGTAGGAGCATTAACTTTCAGAGAGAAAGTGAAGCCTATATAAAGCGATGGAGAAATGGTTAAGCTTCACAACTCGAGCAATTCCATCAAAGGAAAAATGGCATCATACATGGTAGCACTAGAAGAGCTCAGAAGGAAGGCCTTTGAGGAGGACTTGTTCCTTAATATAAGGCATCCAGAGGGTACAAAAACCATTGCAGAGCTAACAAAAACACTGCTGGAGGAGGACCTGCGTCCAGAGTTGAAGAATGACTTGAAGGAATTCCTGGCCTTCGTGGAGGAAGTGCAGGAACTCAGCCAGCTTGAACTAAAGCTGCTGGAAGAGAAAGAGATCATAGAAGGAAAGCTCAAGACTTCAGAAGAGGTTATGGAGAGAAATGAGCTGAGCGTCAATCTCAACAACATCCAGTATTCACTGGATCGTCTGGAGAGGGAGAGGTCAGAGCAGCGCCAGGAGTGCAGGAGAATGAGGAGGGATCCTCCATTCTAGACTTTAGGAAAAAAGAAAATGTATGATGTAAAAGCATAGTGATTATGAATAAAAAAAATTTGCAAACACAGTATGACAAATATATATATATGCATAGATAATCACAAACGAACAAAGTAGAATAACTAAAGAAAAAGAAACAGAAGTTAACAAAATAAAACAAAGTTAAAGAAAAAGAAAAGCGAAGAGATCCTAAAACTAGGGTTTATCAGATCGACGCAGAAGTTCCATCATCATTTGCTTCATGTCCTGTAGCATAGACTCATGAGTATCAAGACGTTGTTCCATGAGGTCGAGTCTGGACGAGCTTGACGGTGTGGAGTTGGAAGGAACATTCTGAGCAGCTTGATGAGCAGGAGTGGAAGCAGAAGCAGCTGGAGTAAAAATTACTGGTGCCAGTCTACGGGCTTCAGCTTCAGCTTCAAGTCTCTCTGCCTCTAATCTGGCTTGTGCAGCTTGAGCTGCTGCTTGACGTGCAGCTTCTTCTGCTTGTTCTTTCTTTCTTTTGGCCTCTTCAATAGCTGCAAGAAGCTTATGTCTTTGTTCTTGTTCATGAAGAGCCACTCTTCTTGCAAACCTTTGCTTTGCAGCCTGGATCCTCTGATCCCTTTCAGCAATGAGAAGACTCATCATAGCAGGAACCTGAGCAACTAACCAAGTACTCAGATTATCCCATTCCTCAGCAACAGAGTCAGGACTCTCACTCAGATCAGTATGTCCTTTGACGTTGCGAATCATCAGTAAAGCTTCATAATTAAACACACTGATGCACTCAGACAGAGAGGTTGGTCTTAGGTGAGTGTAGGGAATGATGGATAGGTTGGGTTCAGGAGAGGTTGGATGGTTGCTGCTGTTAGCCTCAGAGACACCTTGAGGAGAACCAATGTTAAACATTTGAGCATTTGGTTCAGAGGTTCCAAGGTGAGGTTCAGAGGTTTCAACCAGAGGATGTGGTGACTTAACCGAGGAGTGGTTAGACACAGATTGTGCTGGTTCTGGTTGAACTGGCTCTTGTTGCACAGGGTCAGGTTGAGCCTGTTGAGCCAAAGGGTCTGCCTCATGTAAGGGATTGACCAAGATAGGTTCATCTGGGTCAACTAGACGTTCGGGTCTAGGTCCAGGATATCTCCTAGGGCTTGGACATGTGAGGTAATACTCTTCTAGGGTAGACACCTTTTCTTTTCTAACCTCCATGAATTTTCTAATGGATTCAGAGTTGTTGGAAGGGGAGGAGTCAGCAACATTGATTGGGAAGGAGACAGGAGTAAAGGCAGTGGAAGAGTTTGTATCAGTGGTTCTGACAGCCAGACGTTCTGATGCTCTGGGGACAGAGTGATCAGAAGTTCTGGGTTCAGGTTCTTATTGGTTAAGTTCTGGTTGATCAGGGATGATGGGTTCAGAAGTCAATGGGTTGTATTGGATGGTAATAGGTGAGGTCGGATCAGAGGGTCCGGTAGGTTGGTTCTGAAGCATATTCCAGAGAGGTGCTTCATTTGGAGAAGGTTGGAAAAATGAAGACCTTGGTGAATTGGGTGGTGAAGTGGTTTGTGTGGCTGGTTGGGACTCTGGGATAGGAGTGAGTGGGTTGGAGGAATGTTTCAGCATAGCAGAGATGGGGAGTGCATCAAATGTATCTAAATCATCATCAGAAGCAATAGCAGACTTACTTGATGATCGTGCTGAAGACCGAGTCACTCTGACAGGAGTCTCAATCCTTCTGATCACTTGAGCAGCAGGTTCCACCCTTGTAGGCTTCACCACAAGTCTGACTTGTTTCTTCTTCTTCTTGGGAGGAGAAGGACCACCATCATTATCACCATCATTACCATCATCTGGCTTGCTGGTTTCATCATGTTTCCTCTTTGGCTGGTCAGCCTTCTTCTTCTTCTTCTGAGAGCCATCAGATTCCTTAGAGGATTCTTCTAAGATCATCTTCCTCTGAACTTTCCTCTTGCGAGGAGAGTCAAACTCTTGAGCTGGCGGCAGTCTTCGGAAGAATTCATCTAGATCAATTTCAAAGCCTTGAGCCCTTAGGTCTTCAACATAGCACCTAATAGCTTCAGGGTTGTCAGCCTGTGTCCACAGAGGGTAGTCATTCAGAGGCACCCTTCTCTTTCTGATTTCAGACGATGTATCTTCATGAGCTGGGGCAATTTTCTTCTGGACCAAGCCCATCTTCTTCAGAGAATTGGCAGTGAAGACATCACTGACAATGGTGGTTAGATCCTCTATGCATCCAGCATTGACCAGATCTTGCACCAGGTTGCTCTCAATGAAGAGATCTGATAGCAATCTCCCAAAAGGGATATACTTGATTGCTGACTTGATGGAGGCAGTAGTTCTGGACTACTTGATACACTCCTTCAAGTAAGAGAACAGGAAGTAGGGAAGGCAGATCTTCTGCTTGTCTTGGATGAAGAACAGCATCGCCTTCTGGCTGAAATTGATGTAATCTGGGGAACTGTCCTTTGGCCTCTGGTTGATACAGTGCAGCAGAATCTTGTGCCAGATTCTGAGCTTGGGATGAAGATCCACCACCTTGTAATCAGTTTTGCCCGGTTTGTATGTGGTGTACAGGGCCTTGTTGGTCTCATCCTTCGTTTTGGGTTTCAGCTTCGATTCAGTGAGTTGAAATCGATACCCATGTGCAGTCTCTGCACCCAGTAGGTTCACAAATGGCTTCTTTGTAATTATGATCCTCCTTCCAAGTATGTAGGATACCACCTGAGTGTCATCGCAGTCAGCATGTTTCCAGAATTCCTTGATCAACTTGTCGTACACCGGTCCTCGAAGCCTGTTGAAGTAATTTTCCCAGCCTTGAACACGGACTTCAGGACGAAGATCATACCCATTTGTAGTAAGATTGTCGAGGTCGAATCTCCATTCTGCCAGTACTTGAAGTTCTTTAGGAGCATACACACAATGAACGGCACAGCCCCGTTCTGCAATCGGAATGACTTGCTCTTGAGCTTGACCTTGACTAGGAGCTTCAGGACCCATTTGGCCTGTAGCTTGACCCACTACCATGTGAGGGAAACTTGTTGCTTCAGCGGCTTCATTTCTGGTTTGTCTCACCATTGTTGGAGCGGTTGAAGGTTTTGGGTAGAAGATGAAGGTTGAAGATGAATAGAGAGCGAGAGAGAGATCGTGGGTAAGCGGTTTTGAAAATACATAAGAGAGAGAGTAAAAACCGAAAGTGTAGGAGATCGTGTGTGTATAGTGGGTTTTGTCAAGTAACCGTTGTTGATTCAAAAAGCATTTTAAGATCAACGGTTGAAAATTAAAGACATGATAGTAACAGTAAATACACATATCACACGCAGGAGAGAAGCACATCTACACACATCATGACAGACTGTCATAGGGGCACAAGGAACTATGCATCAGAGATACTGACATACGTGTTACTGTCTCAGCTTCAGAGTCAGCACCAATGGGTACATACACTCTGATGGAGTTACCTTCTGGACTAGACATCTTCTAATCAAGAAGTATCATATTCAGATTTTTCATGGGTACATACACTCTGATCCATCTTCACTCTGGACAAAAGTCCATATTCAGATTTTTCAGAATGAAATTAAATCTATCCTCTGCTAAGGGCTTTGTAAAGATATCTGCCCATTGATGGTCAGTATCAACAAACTTCAGAAGAAGTACGCCCTTTTGTACATAATCTCTAATAAAGTGATACTTTACCTCAATGTGCTTTTCCCTTGAATGTAAGATAGGATTCTTACTCAATGATATTGCAGCAGTGTTATCACAATAGATTGGGATATTGCTCTCAAGGATCTGATAGTCCTCCAGCTGATGTTTCATCCAGAGCATCTGGGTGCTGCATATTGCTGCTGAGATATATTCTGCCTCTGCAGTTGATAGAGCAATTGTTGATTGCCTCTTGCTTGCCCATGAGACTAAATTGCTTCCCAGAAATTGACAATTTCCAGAAGTGCTTTTTCTCTCTGTTCTATCTCCAGCATAATCAGCATCACAATAACCTGAAAGCTTATACTCTGATGTTTTCTTATACATCAAGCCAAGGTTAGTGGTACCTTTCAGATACCTTAGGATCCTCTTAACAGCAGTTAAGTGGGTTTCCCTTGGATCTGATTGGAAACGAGCACATAAGTGAACACTAAATAATATATCTGGCCTAGATGCGGTTAAGTATAGAAGTGAACCTATCTGACATACTTTACCACTTTCATCTTCTTTCTCCAGAATTCATGTAGGATGCATTGGAGTCTTGGCCATTGTAGATTCCAGCATATTGAACTTCTTCAGAAGTTCTTTAGTGTACTTGCTCTGATGGATATATGTTCCTTCTGGTGTTTGATCAACTTGTTGTAAGATCAAGTTTTGATCTAGTAGTACAACTCTATGTTTTGATGATTACAAGTTAACCTTTTGATATGAACAATTGTGGTACTCTAACGTGTTTTTCTGAGTGTGCTATTTACAGGCTCTGACCTCAACTCAATCTCACACAGATCAGAAGCACTGTGTATAAAGAGTAACCCAAGCAACGCTTTCGCATTCACCATGTTCAGTATGAACAGTGGAAAAGCTTCAGAAGTTCTGAAGTTATACAAACTCTGATGTGGACTCAGTCACTAGAAGTTCTGAAGATCCAGAAAGTCTGATAACCAAGAAACACTGAAGGCTCAGATGTTCTGATGGTGTAGAAGACTCTGAAGATCCAGAAGCTGAATAGTGGAAACTCTGAAGTCCAGAAGCAAGAAACTCTGAAGGCCATGTTCTTCCCTCTGAGTTCAGAATCAGAAGATACAATGGTCAGAGGATCTGTGCTTTCCCTCTGACTCTGATCAACCGGCTTCACAAGTTCCAATATGAAGCATTCCCCTGATCAGAAGTCTCCTAGGTTTAAAGGTCGCGTCGCTATCCAAGTACAAAAGCAACTGTACCTTCCTGACGACCTACCTAACGTTCTCAGCCACAGCAGAAGCTGGATTTTCCAGAACTGCCCTCCAACGGTAGCATTTCCCATGCATAGCTCAACCCTAATCCTTGGAGTATATAAAGAGGCTGAAGACTGAAAGAATAAAAAAGAAGCAATACATACGCGCAAGACATATTCAAAATCTTCTAAGTTTTCTTTCATCTGAAATTCATTGAGTTTACTATTAGCTTTTTAGAAGCAAATCTCTTGTAAACAATCCCTTGATAAACAGTTTGTTTAGTTCCTTTAGGAGATCAAGGTTGATCGGATCCTAGAGAAGACTAAGAGAGTGAATCTTAGTGTGAGCTAAGTCAGTGTAATTGTTAGTCACTTGTAGGTTTCAAGTGCAGTTGTAACTCTTACCTGATTAGTGTATTGCCTTCATTCTAAGAAGGAAGAAATCACCTTAACGGGTGGACTGGAGTAGCTTGAGTGATTTATCAAGTGAACCAGGATAAAATCCTTGTGTGCTTTTCTATCTTTTATCTTTAGCACTTAAGTTCTCGAAAGATTTGTCAAAATCTTTAAGGTGGAAGTTTTATACTGAAAACGTTATTCAAACCCCCCCTTTCTACCGTTTTTCATACCTTCAATTGGTATCAGAGCGCAAGTTCTGATTACCACACCTAACAGTGTTCAGTTATCCGGGCCGGTGTGAAAAACAATGGCTGCCACCACCAGTGAAACTCAAAGAGATGGTTACAATGCAAAGCCTCCTATGTTCGACGGTCAAAGGTTCGAATATTGGAAAGATAGACTGGAAAGTTTCTTTCTGGGTTTCGATGCAGATCTCTGGGATATTATTGTGGATGGCTACGAGCGTCCAGTTGATGCAGATGGCAAGAAGATCCCAAGGTCAGAGATGACTGCAGATCAAAAGAAGCTGTACTCACAACATCACAAAGCAAGAGCAATTCTTCTAAGTGCTATTTCCTATGAGGAGTACCAGAAGATTACAGATCGTGAGTTTGCTAAAGGCATTTTCGAATCTCTGAAGATGTCTCATGAAGGAAACAAGAAAGTCAAAGAATCAAAGGCATTGTCTTTGATCCAAAAGTATGAATCCTTCATCATGGAGCCAAATGAGTCCATTGAAGAAATGTTCTCCAGATTTCAGTTGCTTGTAGCTGGCATACGACCTCTCAACAAGAGCTACACAACAAAAGATCATGTCATAAGGGTCATCAGGTGTCTTCTTGAAAGTTGGATGCCTTTGGTGACTTCAATAGAGCTCACGAGAGACGTTGAGAATATGAGTTTAGAAGAACTCATCAGCATTTTGAAATGCCATGAGCTGAAGCGCTCAGAGATGCAAGATCTGAGGAAAAAGTCCATAGCCTTGAAATCCAAATCTGAAGAAGCATCAGAAGATTCTGATGAAGATGAGCTGACTCTGATCTCCAAGAGACTCAACCGAATCTGGAAGCACAGGCAGAGCAAGTACAAAGGCTCTGGGAAGGCAAAAGGAAAGTATGAGTCCTCAGGCCAGAAGAAGTCATCAATCAAGGAAGTCACATGTTTTGAGTGCAAAGAATCAGGGCACTACAAAAGTGACTGTCCAAAGTTGAAGAAGGACAAGAAGCCAAAGAAGCACTTCAAGACAAAGAAGAGTCTGATGGTGACATTTGATGAATCAGAGTCAGAGGATGTTGACTCTGATGGTGAAGTCCAAGGACTCATGGCTATTGTCAAAGACAAAGGAGCAGAGTCAAAGGAAGCTGTTGACTCTGACTCAGAATCAGAAGGAGATCCTAACTCAGACGATGAAAATGAGGTATTCGCTTCTTTCTCTACCTCTGAACTGAAACATGCATTGTCTGATATTATGGATAAGTATAACTCCTTATTGTCTAAGCATAAGAAGCTGAAAAAGAACTTATCTGCTGTTTCCAAGACTCCTTCTGAACATGAGAAAATTATTTCTGATTTGAAAAATGATAATCATGCCTTGATCAATTCTAACTCTGTGCTTAAGAACCAAATTGCTAAGTTAGAAGAAATTGTTGCATGTGATTCCTCTGATTGTAGAAATGAATCTAAGTATGAAAAGTCTTTTCAAAGATTCCTAGCTAAAAGCGTGGATAGAAGCTTAATGGCTTCAATGATCTATGGCGTAAGCAGAAATGGAATGCATGGCATTGGCTATTCTAAACCAATTAGAAATGAGCCCTCTGTGTCTAAAGCTAAATCCTTATATGAATGCTTTGTTCCCTCTGGTACCATATTACCTGATCTTGTACCTGCTAAAGTTGCTAAACATCCTCCTAAAAAGGGATCCTTCTCTATGACTAAATATCATGCAAATATTCCTTTAAAATATCATGTTGAGACACCCAAGGTGATCAGAACCTCTGGGGTAACTAACAAGAGAGGACCCAGAAAGTGGGTACCTAAGGACAAGATTATCTATGTTGCAAATATCCTTGATAGCTCCACTGAAACACCAATCATGGTATCTGGACAGTGGATGCTCGCGTCACATGACGGGAGAAAGGCGTATGTTCCGAGAGCTGAAACTTAAGCCTGGAGGCGAAGTTGGCTTTGGAGGAAATGAAAAGGGTAAAATTGTTGGTACTGGTACTATTTGTGTAGATAGTAGTCCATGCATTGATAATGTGTTATTGGTAGACGGCTTAACACATAACTTATTGTCTATAAGTCAATTAACTGACAAGGGTTATGATGTTATATTCAATCAAAAGTCCTGCCGGGCTGTAAGTCAGATCGATGGCTCTGTTCTGTTTAACAGCAAGAGGAAGAACAACATCTATAAGATCAGATTATCTGAGTTGGAGGCTCAGAATGTGAAGTGCCTTCTGTCTGTTAATGAAGAGCAGTGGGTATGGCATAGACGGTTAGGGCATGCCAGTATGAGAAAGATTTCTCAGCTGAGCAAGCTAAACCTTGTCAGGGGCTTACCCAATCTGAAGTTCGCTTCAGACGCTCTTTGTGAAGCATGTCAGAAAGGCAAATTCACAAAAGTCCCTTTCAAGGCAAAGAATGTTGTCTCAACCTCAAGGCCGTTAGAACTTCTGCATATTGACCTTTTTGGACTAGTGAAAACTGAGTCTATAGGTGGCAAGAGATATGGGATGGTTATCGTTGATGACTATAGCCGCTGGACATGGGTAAAGTTTCTAACCCGCAAGGATGAGTCTCATGCTGTGTTCTCTACCTTCATTGCTCAAGTGCAAAACGAGAAGGCTTGTAGGATTGTGCGTGTCAGAAGTGACCATGGTGGAGAGTTTGAGAATGACAAGTTTGAGAGTCTGTTTGATTCCTATGGAATTGCACATGATTTCTCTTGTCCCAGAACTCCTCAACAAAACGGTGTTGTTGAGAGGAAGAACAGAACTCTTCAGGAGATGGCTAGAACCATGCTCCAAGAAACTGGCATGGCTAAGCACTTTTGGGCAGAGGCAGTAAATACAGCATGTTACATTCAGAACAGAATCTCTGTGAGACCAATTCTGAATAAGACTCCTTATGAATTATGGAAGAACATAAAACCCAACATTTCTTATTTTCATCCTTTTGGCTGTGTTTGTTATGTTCTCAATACTAAGGATAGATTGCATAAATTTGATGCTAAGTCTTCTAAGTGTCTTTTACTCGGTTACTCTGAGAGATCTAAAGGTTTTAGATTTTATAATACTGATGCTAAGACTATTGAAGAATCTATTCATGTTAGATTTGACGATAAGCTTGACTCTGACCAGTCAAAGCTAGTTGAAAAGTTTGCAGATTTAAGCATTAATGTTTCTGACAAAGGCAAAGCTCCAGAGGAAGTTGAGCCAGAGGAAGATGAACCAGAGGAAGAAGCTGGTCCCTCTAACTCACAAACTCTGAAGAAGAGCAGAATCACTGCAGCTCATCCTAAGGAATTGATTCTGGGCAACAAAGATGAACCAGTCAGAACCAGATCTGCCTTCAGACCCTCTGAAGAGACCTTACTGAGTCTGAAAGGATTGGTGTCCTTAATTGAACCCAAGTCCATAGATGAAGCTCTTCAGGACAAGGATTGGATTCTGGCCATGGAAGAAGAATTGAATCAATTCTCCAAGAACGATGTTTGGAGCTTAGTGAAGAAGCCTGAGAATGTCCATGTTATTGGAACGAAATGGGTATTCAGAAACAAGCTAAATGAGAAAGGAGATGTAGTCAGAAACAAGGCAAGGCTAGTTGCTCAAGGCTACAGCCAGCAGGAAGGAATAGACTACACTGAAACATTTGCTCCAGTAGCTAGACTGGAGGCAATCAGACTATTGATCTCTTTCTCAGTAAATCACAACATAATTCTACATCAGATGGACGTAAAGAGTGCCTTCCTAAATGGTTATATCTCAGAGGAAGTCTATGTTCATCAACCCCCAGGTTTTGAAGATGAAAAGAAACCAGACCATGTGTTCAAATTGAAGAAATCACTCTACGGTCTGAAGCAAGCTCCCAGAGCATGGTATGAGAGACTTAGCTCATTCCTTCTGGAGAATGAGTTTGTAAGGGGTAAAGTAGATACAACTCTCTTTTGCAAGACTTATAAAGATGATATCTTAATTGTGCAAATTTATGTTGATGATATTATATTTGGTTCTGCTAATCAATCTCTATGCAAAGAATTTTCTGAGATGATGCAGGCTGAATTTGAGATGAGTATGATGGGAGAATTAAAGTACTTTCTGGGAATACAAGTTAATCAAACACCAGAAGGAACATATATCCATCAGAGCAAGTACACTAAAGAACTTCTGAAGAAGTTCAATATGCTGGAATCTACAGTGGCCAAGACTCCAATGCATCCAACATGCATTATGGAAAAAGAAGATATAAGTGGTAAAGTATGTCAGAAGCTCTATCGTGGCATGATAGGTTCACTTCTATACTTAACTGCATCTAGGCCAGACATATTATTTAGTGTTCATTTATGTGCTCGTTTCCAATCAGATCCAAGGGAAACTCACTTAACTGCTGTTAAGAGGATCCTAAGGTATCTGAAAGGCACCACTAACCTTGGCTTGATGTATAAGAAAACATCAGAGTATAAGCTTTCAGGTTATTGTGATGCTGATTATGCTGGAGATAGAAAAGAGAGAAAAAGTACTTCTGGAAATTGTCAATTTCTGGGAAGCAATCTAGTCTCATGGGCAAGCAAGAGGCAATCAACCATTGCACTATCAACTGCAGAGGCAGAATATATCTCAGCAGCAATATGCAGCACTCAGATGCTCTGGATGAAACATCAGCTGGAGGATTATCAGATCCTTGAGAGCAATATCCCAATCTATTGTGATAACACTGCTGCAATTTCATTGAGTAAGAATCCTATCTTGCATTCAAGGGCAAAGCACATTGAGGTAAAGTATCATTTTATTAGAGATTATGTACAGAAGGGCGTACTTCTTCTGAAGTTTGTTGATACTGACCATCAATGGGCAGATATCTTTACAAAGCCCTTAGCTGAAGATAGATTTAATTTTATTCTGAAAAATCTAAGCATGGACTTTTGTCCAGAGTGAAGATGGATCAGAACCTCTGACTATGATACTTCTTGATCAGAAGATGTCTAGTCCAGAAGGTAACTCAATCAGAGTGTGTGTGCCCACTGGTACTGACTCTGAAGCTGAGACAACAACACGTGCGTCAGAATTTCTGATGCATAGTTCCTTGTGCCCGTGTGACAGTCTGTTATGATTGCGTGTAGATATGCTTATCTCCTGTGTGTGATTGTGTATTTTACTGTTACTATCTATCTTTAATTTTCAACCGTTGATCTTAAAGTGCTTTTTGAATCAACAACGGTTATTTGATAAAACCCACTATACACACACGTTCTCTCTCACTTCCGGTTTTCACTCTCGCACTCTCTGTTTTTCAAAACCGCCTCCTTCGTGATTTCTCTCTCTATCACTCCTCATCCTTCAAACTTCATCTTCTACCTCAAACCCTCAACCTCTTCAAAATGGTGAGACAAACCAGAAGATCTACTGCAGATGCACCTCAGTTCCCTCACATGGTAGTCGGTTTGGCAACGGGTCAACAAGGCTCTGAGAACCCAGCACAAGAACAAGCTCAAGCTCAAGAGCAGGTTGTTCCTATTGCAGAACGGGGCTGTGCCGTTCACTGTGTATTTCCTCCTGAGGAACTCCAAGTCCTGGCAGAATGGAGATTCAACCTCGACAACTTGGCTGCTAATGGGTTTGATCTTCGTCCTGAAGTCCAAGCTCAAGGTTGGGGAAACTACTTCAATCGACTTCGAGGACCGGTGTATGAGAAGCTAGTAAAGGAATTCTGGAAGCACGCTGATTGTGATGACACTCAGGTAGTCTCCTACATACTGGGTAGGAAGATCATCATCACGGAGAAGTCATTCGTGAATCTGCTTGGTGCAGAAACTGCTCATGGGTATCGGTTCTCACTAACGGAATCGAAGCTGAAACCCAGAACCAAGGACATAGTCAACAAGGCCCTGTACACCACTTTCAAACCGGGCAAGACGAGCTACAAGGTGATGGACCTTCATTCCAAACTCAGGATCTGGCACAAGATCCTGCTCAACTGCATCAATCAGCGACCAAAGGGAAGTTCTCCAGACTACATCAACTTCAACCAGAAGGCGATGCTGTTCTTCATTCAAGACAAGGAGAAGATCTGCCTTCCCTACTTCCTGTTCTCCTATTTGAAGGAATGCATCCGGAAGTCTCGCACCACCGCCTCCATCAAGTCAGCCATCAAATATATCCCTTTTGGGAGGCTGCTCTCAGACTTTCTCATTGAAAGCAACTTGGTGCAAGATTTGATCAATGCTGGTTGCACAGAGGACTTGAGCACAATTGTCAGTGACGTCTTCACTGCCAACTCTTTGAAGAAGATGGGCTTAATCCAGAAGAAGATTGCTCCTGCTCATGAAGACACATCTTCTGAGATCAGAGGAAGACGAATGCCTCTGAATAACTACCCTCTGTGGACTCAAGCAGACCATCCTGAAGCCATCAGATGCTATGTTGAAGACCTCAGGGCTCAAGGATTCGAGATTGACCTTGATGAGTTTGTCAGCAGACTTCCACCAGCTCCAGAGTATTCTTCTCCTCCAAAGAAGAAAACCAAGAGGAAGATGGTTCTGGAAGATTCCTCAGAGGAATCTGATGTCCCTCTGGTCAAGAAACCGAAGAGCAAGCCTGCTGATGATGATGGTGATGATAGTGAGGATGGTCCTCCAACGAAGAAGCAGAAGAAAGTCAGAATTGTGGTGAAGCCTACTCGGGTGGAACCAGCTGCTGCAGAGGTCAGAAGGACTGAAGCTCCTGCCAGAGTGACTCGATCATCAGCACATACAAGTAAGCCTGCACTTACCTCTGATGATGATTTGAATTTATTTGATGCACTCCCGATTTCTGCCTTACTCCAACACTCTTCAAATCCCCTCACTCCTATTCCTGAAACCCAACCAGCCGCACAAACCACCTCTCCACCACATTCCCCAAGATCTTCCTTCTTTCAACCTTCTCCTACTGAAGCACCTCTCTGGAATTTGCTTCAGAACCAACCCTCTAGGTCAGAAGATCCAACCTCTCTCCTTACCATTCCATACGACCCATTACCTTCTGAACCCATCATCCATGACCAAACCGAGCCCAACCAAACAGAACCACAACCCAGAACGTCTGATCACTCTGCTCCCAGAGCATCAGCACGTCCTGCTGTCAGACCCACGGATACAGACTCTTCATCAGCCTTCACACCTGTATCCTTCCCCATCAATGTGATTGACTCTCCTCCCTCCAACACTTCTGAATCAATTAGAAAATTCATGGAGGTTAGGAAAGAGAAGGTATCTGCCTTGGAAGAATATTACCTTACATGTCCAAGCCCTAGGCAATATCCTGGCCCTAGACCTGAACGTCTAGTTGACCCAGATGAACCTATCTTGGTCAATCCTATCCAAGAGGCAGACCCCTTAGTCCAACAAGCTCACCCTGTCCCTGACCAACAAGAGCCAATTCAACCAGACCCTGAACCTGAACAATCAGTGTCTAACCAATCCTCGGTTAGATCACCTCACCCTCTGGTTGAAACTTCAGACCCTCACCGTGGAACCTCTGAACCCAATGCTCCCATAATTAACATTGGTTCTCCACAAGGTGCCTCTGAAGCTCATAGCAGCAATCACCCAGTCTCTCCTGCACCCAACCTCTCCATCATTCCCTATACTCACCTTCAACCCACATCTCTCTCTGAGTGCATCAATATTTTCAATCATGAAGCCTCCTTGAGGCTCCGCAATGTGCACGGTCAGACTGATCTCAGTGAGAATGCTGACAATGTGGCTGATGAGTGGAACAATTTGAGCACTTGGCTAGTGGCTCAGTTTCCCGTTATGCTGCAGCTCCTGCATGCAGAGGGCAGTCAGAGCATTGAGGCTGCAAAGCAAAGGTTTGCTAGGAGGGTGGCTCTTCACGAACTAGAACAGAGAAACAAGCTTCTTGAAGCCATTGAAGAAGCCCAGAGAAAGAAAGAACAAGACGAAGAAGCTGCACGTCAAGCAGCAGCTAAGGCTGAACAAGCAAGACTTGAGGCAGAGCGTCTTGAAGCTGAGGCTGAGGCAGAGCGACTTGCACCAGTTATGTTTACTCCTGCTGCTTCTGCTTCCATTCCAGAACCTCAAGCTGCTCAGAATGTTCCTTCCAGCTCTACTCAGACAAGCTCATCCAGACTCGACATCATGGAACAACGTCTTGACACTCATGAATCCATGCTGATTGAGATGAAGCAAATGATGATGGAACTTCTGCGCCGTACTGACAAACCTTAGTCTTAGGATCTCTTCTTTTTCTTCTTTCGTTTACTTTGTTTTCCTTTTTGTTAAACTCTGTTTATTCTTTTTAATTACTTATTTTCATTTGTTCGTTTGTGATTCTATATGCATATATCTACATATATTTGTGTCACATATGTTTGCAACACCTGGTTTATTCATAATTGTTCTATGTTTACATCATACTTCTTTCCATCATACATTATTCCCTATATCTAGAATGGAGGATCCTTCCTCATTCTTCTGCATTCTTGGCGCTGCTCCACTCTTTCCTTCTCCAGACGATCCAGTGTATACTCTATGTTGCCGAGTCTGATGCTCAGCTCCTCTCTCTCTAGACTATCTTCTATCGTCTTAAGTCTCTTTTCCACAGTCTCCTTCTCTTCCAGCAGATTCAGCTCCCGCTGGCAAAGCCCCTGAATCTCCTCCACGAAGTAGAGGAACTCCTTCAGATCTCTCTCCATCTCTGGACCAAGATCTTCTTCCAGCAGTGTCTTCGTCAGCTCTTGTATGGTCTTTGTACCATCGGGATGCCTAATATTGAGGAACATATCTTCCTCAAAAGCCTTCCTTCTGAGCTCTTCTAATGTCGTTCTGTATGATGCCATTTTTTTCTTACTGAAAATTATTCGAGGTGTGAAGCTTACCTTTCTCTCCAACGTTTTTTTTTTCTTATAGGCTTCACTTTCTCTCTGAAAGTTAATGCTCCTACAGTTTCTCGAGGTTAAGTTCTTGGTAACTGACCCTTCTATTTACTCACTTGACCGGTGGTAAACGTTCATCCCTTGCATTAACTCTCCTATTTATTTTCGCCTAACTCTGATTCTTACATCATTTTCATTTTCCTTAAACTTAGACCTTCTCTAAGGGGGAGTACCTTGTACTTCAAGCTAAGTTTTTCACACCCCAAGCTTTTTGCTTATGACAAAAAGGGGGAGTAAACCCAGTTTTTGATGTGTAAGATGTGTTAGTGTGACTTATTTTTCTTTTGGAGATTTTAAGAGTTCCACCTTCATGACCATAGATGTGTCACTGGGCAAATACAAGGAATACATTTCACTTCTTCTGAAGTGATTCTAAGTTGACTCTGATACCCAAGACTCTGATACCCTGTCTATGACTCTGATCACTTATGCGCTCTGATTATTAGTTTTTCATCTATGTCATAAGCCCTTTACTCTGAACTCTTATATGTTTTAGCTCAGAATCTAGATTTTACTAACGTTTTCATCAAGTGTTAGATTCAGGGGGAGCTAAACTCAGAATCAAGCAGTGACTTGAATTCAGAATGAGCAAGATAAACTATTCACATCAGGATAAGTCTTATTCTATATCTCTAAACTCTGAGTGAATTCAGTTTATTGTCTAAGAATTGTTCATCAAAAATCTTAGTTTTGTCATCATCAAAAAGGGGGAGATTGTAAGATCAAGTTTTGATCTAGTAGTACAACTCATGTTTTGATGATTACAAGTTAACCTTTTGATATGAACAATTGTGTTACTCTAACGTGTTTTTCTGAGTGTGCTAGTTACAGGCTCTGACCTCAACTCAATCTCACACAAATCAGAAGCACTGTGTATAAAGGGTAACCCAAGCAACGCTTTCGCATTCACCATGTTCAGTATGAACAGTGGAAAAGCTTCAGAAGATCTGAAGCTATACAAACTCTGATGAGGACTCAGTCGCTAGAAGCTCTGAAGATCCAGAAGTTCTGATAGCCAAGAAACACTGAAGGTTCAGATGTTCTGATGGTGTAGAAGACTCTGAAGATCCAGAAGCTGAATAGTGGAAACTCTGAAGTCCAGAAGCAAGAAACTCTGAAGGCCATGTTCTTCCCTCTGAGTTCAGAATCAGAAGATACAATGGTCAGAGGATCTGTGCTTTCCCTCTGACTCTGATCAACCGGCTTCACAAGTTCCAATATGAAGTATTCCCCTGATCAGAAGTCTCCTAGGTTAAAAGGTCAAGTCGCTATCCAAGTACAAAAGCAAGTGTACCTTCCTGACGACCTACCTAACGTTCTCAGCCACAGCAGAAGCTGGATTTTCCAGAACTGCCCTCCAACGGTAGCATTTCCCATGCAACGCTCAACCCTAATCCTTGGAGTATATATAGAGGCTGAAGATTGAAAGAAGCGGCGTAGAAAAATACGAGAAGCAACACACGCGCAAGATATTCAAAATATTCTAAGCTTTCTTTCATCCTGTAATTTATTTAGTTTACACTCAGCTTATTCAGAAGCAAACCCTTGTAAACACCAACCTCAAACAGTTGTTTGATTTTCCTTTAGGAGATCAAGGTTGATCGGATCCTAGAGAAGACTAAGAGAGTGAATCTTAGTGTGAGCTAAGTCAGTGTAATTGTTAGTCACTTGTAGGTTTCAAGTGCAGTTGTAACTCTTACCTGATTAGTGGATTGCCTTCATTCTAAGAAGGAAGAAATCACCTTAACGGGTGGACTGGAGTAGCTTGAGTGATTTATCAAGTGAACCAGGATAAAATCCTTGTGTGCTTTTCTATCTCTATCTTTTGCACTTAGTTCTCGAAAAGATTTGTTAAAATCTATAAGGTGGTAGTTTTGTACTGAAAACGTTATTCAAACCCCCCCTTTCTACCGTTTTTCATACCTTCAATTGGTATCAGAGCCAGGTCCCGTGTTCGAATCCCACGGAAGGCATGCTGTGCAGCTAGTTTGGCTGGCAGGTGCTGGGGGGGGATTGTTGGGTCCAGGTGGGCCAGCATCCTGCCTGCAGGTAGCATTCGAAACGGGGCGCTGTCTGCTACGCTATAAGAAATAACGTTGCGCCCTCACTAACACCAATTGGTTTTGGCGTAGTGGTAAGCGCGTGATCCTACAGGCACCACTAACCTTGGCTTGATGTATAAGAAAACATCAGAGTATAAGCTTTCAGGTTATTGTGATGCTGATTATGCTGGAGATAGAACAGAGAGAAAAAGTACTTCCGGAAATTGTCAATTTCTGGGAAGCAATCTAGTCTCATGGGCAAGCAAGAGGCAATCAACCATTGCACTATCAACTGCAGAGGCAGAATATATCTCAGCAGCAATATGCAGCACTCAGATGCTCTGGATGAAACATCAGCTGGAGGATTATCAGATCCTTGAGAGCAATATCCCAATCTATTGTGATAACACTGCTGCTATTTCATTGAGTAAGAATCCTATCCTGCATTCAAGGGCAAAGCACATTGAGGTAAAGTATCACTTTATTAGAGATTATGTACAGAAGGGCGTACTTCTTCTGAAGTTTGTTGATACTGACCATCAATGGGCAGATATCTTTACAAAGCCCTTAGCAGAGGATAGATTTAATTTTATTCTGAAAAATCTAAACATGGACTTTTGTCCAGAGTGAAGATGGATCAGAACCTCTGACTATGATACTTCTTGATCAGAAGATGTCTAGTCCAGAAGGTAACTCAATCAGAGTGTGTGTACCCACTGGTACTGACTCTGAAGCTGAGACAACAACACGTGTGTCAGTATTTCTGATGCATAGTTCCTTGTGCCCGTGTGACAGTCTGTTATGATTGCGTGTAGATGTGCTTCTCTCCTGTGTGTGATTTGTGTATTTTACTGTTACTATCTATCTTTAATTTTCAACCGTTGATCTTAAAGTGCTTTTTGAATCAACAACGGTTATTTGATAAAACCCACTATACACACACGATCTCGTTCACTTCCGGTTTTTACTCTCGCTCTCTCTGCTTTTCAAAACCGCTTATTCTCGATTTCTCTCTCGATCTCTCTTCATCTTTCAACCTTCATCTTCTACCTCAAACCTTCAACCGCTTCAAAATGGTGAGACAAACCAGAAGATCTACTGCAGATGCACCCCAGTTCCCTCACATGGTAGTGGGTCTAGCAACGGGTCAAAGGGGCCCTGAGAATCCGACACAAGAACAAGTTCAAGCTCAAGAACAGAGTGTTCCAATTGCAGAACGAGGCTGTGCCGTTCACTGCGTATATCCTCCTGAGGAACTCCAAGTCCTGGCAGAATGGAGATTCAACCTCGACAACCTGGCTACAAATGGGTATGATCTTCGTCCTGAAGTCCAAGCTCAAGGTTGGGGAAATTACTTCAACAGACTTCGAGGACCGGTGTATGATAGATTGGTCAAGGAATTCTGGAAGCACGCCGACTGCGATGATACTCAGGTGGTATCTTACATTCTCGGAAGAAAGATCATCATCACGGAGAAGTCCTTCGTGAACTTGCTGGGTGCAGACACTGCTTATGGGTTTCGTTTCCAACTCACGGAATCGAAGCTGAAACCCAGCACCAAGGATATAATCAACCAGGCCCTGTACACAGCTTACAAACCGGGCAAGACGAGTTACAAGGTGATGGACCTTCATCCCAAGCTCAGGATCTGGCACAAAATCCTGCTCCATTGCATAAACCAGAGACCGAAGGGCAGTTCTCCATACTACATCAACTTCAACCAGAAGGTGATGTTATTCTTCATCCAAGATCAGAAGAAGATCTGCCTTCCCTACTTCCTGTTCTCCTACTTGAAGGAATGCATCCGGAAGTCTCGCACCACTGCCTCCATCAAGTCAGCAATTAAATATATCCCCTTTGGGAGACTGCTCTCAGACTTTCTCATTGAAAGCAACTTGGTGCAAGATCTGATCAATGCTGGATGCACAGAGGATCTGAGCACCATGGTCAGTGATGTCTTCACTGCAAATTCTCTGAAGAAGATGGGTTTGGTCCAGAAGAAGATTGCTCCTGCTCATGAAGACACATCTTCTGAGATCAGAAGCAGAAGGATGCCTCTGATTGACTACCCTCTGTGGACACAGGCAGACAATCCTGACGCCATCCGGTGCTATGTTGAAGACCTAAGGGCTCAAGGATTCGAAATTGATCTTGATGATTTCGTCAGCAGACTGCCGCCAGCTCCAGAGTTTCCTTCTCCTCCCAAGAAGAAAGCTCAGAGGAAGATGATAATGGACGAATCTTCTGAGGAATCCGATGTCCCTCTGGTCAAAAAGACAAAGAGAAAGCCTGATGATGGTGATGATAGTGACAATGAGGATGGTCTTCCGAAGAAGAAGAAGAAGAAGAAGCAGGTCAGAATCGTGGTGAAGCCTACTCGGGTGGAACCAGCTGCTGAAGTGGTCAGAAGGACTGAACCTCCTGCCAGAGTGACTAGATCATCAGCACATTCAAGTAAGCCTGCACTTGCTTCTGATGATGATTTGAATTTATTTGATGCACTCCCTATATCTGCCATGCTCAAACATTCCTCAAATCCCCTCACTCCTATTCCTGAATCCCAACCAGCTGCACAAACCACCACTCCACCACATTCCCCAAGATCTTCATTCTTTCACCCTTCCCCTACTGAAGCACCTCTCTGGAATTTGCTTCAGAACCAACCCTCTAGGTCAGAAGAACCTACCTCTCCCATCACCATTCCATACAACCCACTTGAACAACCATAGCCCAACCAAACAGAACCACAACCCAGAACGTCTGATCACTCTGTTCCCAGAGCATCAGCACGTCCTGCTGCCAGAACCACGGATACAGACTCTTCCACAGCCTATACACCTGTATCCTTCCCAACCAATGTTGCTGATTCTTCTCCCTCCAATAACTCTGAATCCATTAGAAAATTCATGGAGGTTAGAAAAGAAAAGGTGTCTACCTTAGAGGAATATTACCTCACCTGTCCAAGCCCTAGGAGATATCCTGGCCCTAGACCTGAACGTCTAGTTGACCCAGATGAACCTATCTTGGCCAATCCTTTACAAGAGGCAGACCCTTTGGCTCAACAAGCTCACCCTGCCCCTGACCACCAAGAGCCTATTCAACCAGAACCTGAACCCGAACAATCAGTGTCTAACCAATCCTCGGTTAGATCACCCCATCCTCTGGTTGAAACTTCAGACCCTCACCTTGGAACCTCTGAACCCAATGCTCAACTGATTAACATTGGTTCTCCACAAGGTGCCTCTGAAGCTCATAGCAGCAATCACCCAGCCTCTCCTGAAACCAACCTCTCCATAATTCCCTATACTCACCTCCAACCCACATCTCTCTCTGAGTGCATCAATATTTTCTATCATGAAGCCTCTTTGAGGCTCCGCAATGTGCACGGTCAGACTGACCTCAGTGAGAATGCTGAATGTGTGGCTGATGAGTGGAACAATCTGGGCACTTGGCTAGTGGCTCAAGTTCCAATTATGATGCAGCTCCTGCATGCAGAGGGAAGTCAGAGCATTGAGGCTGCAAGGCAAAGGTTTGCTCGAAGGGTGGCTCTTCATGAACATGAACAGAGGAATAAGCTTCTTGAAGCTATTGAAGAAGCCAAGAGAAAGAAGGCTCAAGCAGAAGAAGCTGCACGTCTAGCAGCAGCTCAGGCTGAACAAGCCAGACTAGAGGCATAGCGACTTGAAGCTGAGGCTGAAGCTCTTAGATGCCAAGCACTTGCACCAGTAGTGTTTACTCCTGATGCTTCTGCTTCCATTCCAGATTCTCAAGCTGCTCAGAATGTTCCTTCCGGTTCTGCTCAGTCAAGCTCATCCAGACTCGACATCATGGATCAGCGTCTTGACATTCATGAATCCATGCTGATTGAGATGAAGCACATGATGATGGAACTTCTGCGACGATCTGACAAACCTTAGTTTTAGGATCTCTTCTTTTTCCTTCTTTTTCGTTAACGTTGTTTTATTTTCTTGTTAAACTCTGTTTCTTTTTATTTACTTATTCTGCTTTGTTCTTTTGTGATTATATATGCATATCTAAATATATATATATTTCTGTCACATATGTTTGCAAAACTCTTTTTATTCATCATCTTTTTATGTTTACATCATACATTCCTTCCCTAAAAGTCTAGAATGGAGGATCTCTCCTCATTCTTCTGCACTCCTGGCGCTGCTCTGACCTATCCTTCTCCAGACGCTCCAGTACATGCTGGATGTTGCTGAGCCTGTCCTTTAGCTCATCCCTCTCCAGAATCTCTTCTGCAGTCTTGAGCTTCTCTTCCAAACTTTCTTTTTCTTCCAGCAGCTTGAGTTCAAGCCGGCTGAGTTCTTGCACCTCCTCAACGAAGGCAAGAAATTCCCTCAGGTCTCTCTTCAACTCTGGACGCAGGTCCTCTTCCAGCAGTGTCCGTGTCAGCTCCGCGATGGTCGTTGTACCCTCTGGATGCCGGATGTTCAGGAACAAGTCCTCCTCAAAGGCCTTCTTCCTCAGCTCTTCTAGTGCTACGATGTATGATGCCATTTTTTTCTTTACTGAAAATTGTTCGAGGTGTGAAGCTTACCTTTCTCTCCAACGCTTTATATAGGCTTCACTTTCTCTCTGAAAGTTAATGCTCCTACTGTTTCTCGAGGTTAAGTTCTTGGTAACTGACCCTTCTCTTTACTCACTTGACCGGTGGTAAACGTTCTTCTCTTGCATTAACTCTTCTATTTATTTCGCCTAACTCTGATTCTTGCATCGGTTTCATCTTCTTTAAACTTAGACCTTCTCTAAGGGGGAGTACCTTGTACTTCAAGCTAAGTTTTTCACACCCCAAGCTTTTTGCTTCTGACAAAAAGGGGGAGTAAACCCAGTTTTTGATGTGTAAGATGTGTTAGTGTGATTTATTTTTCTTTTGGAGATTTTAAGAGTTCCACCTTCATGACCATAGATGTGTCACCGGGCAAATACAAGGAATACATTTCACTTCTTCTGAAGTGATTATAAGTTGACTCTGATACCCAAGACTCTGATACCTTGTCCGTGACTCTGATTACTTATGCGCTCTGATTATTCGATTTTCATCTATGTCATAAGTTTTTCACTCTGAACTCTTATATTATTTAGCTCAGAATCTAGACTTTACTAACGTTTTCATCAAGTATTAGATTCAGGGGGAGCTAAGCTCATAATCAAGCAGTGACTTGAATTCAGAATGAGCAAGATAAACTATTCACATCAGGATAAGTTTTATTCAATATCTCAAAACTCTGAGTGAATTCAGTTTAATGTTTAAGAATTGTTCATCAAAACTCTTAGTTTTGTCATCATCAAAAAGGGGGAGATTGTAAGATCAAGTTTTGATCTAGTAGTACAACTCTATGTTTTGATGATTACAAGTTAACCTTTTGATATGAACAATTGTGGTACTCTAACGTGTTTTTCTGAGTGTGCTATTTACAGGCTCTGACCTCAACTCAATCTCACACAGATCAGAAGCACTGTGTATAAAGAGTGACCCAAGCAACGCTTTCGCATTCACCATGTTCAGTATGAACAGTGGAAAAGCTTCAGAAGTTCTGAAGTTATACAAACTCTGATGTGGACTCAGTCACTAGAAGTTCTGAAGATCCAGAAAGTCTGATAACCAAGAAACACTGAAGGCTCAGATGTTCTGATGGTGTAGAAGACTCTGAAGATCCAGAAGCTGAATAGTGGAAACTCTGAAGTCCAGAAGCAAGAAACTCTGAAGGCCATGTTCTTCCCTCTGAGTTCAGAATCAGAAGATACAATGGTCAGAGGATCTGTGCTTTCCCTCTGACTCTGATCAACCGGCTTCACAAGTTCCAATATGAAGCATTCCCCTGATCAGAAGTCTCCTAGGTTTAAAGGTCGCGTCGCTATCCAAGTACAAAAGCAATTGTACCTTCCTGACGACCTACCTAACGTTCTCAGCCACAGCAGAAGCTGGATTTTCCAGAACTGCCCTCCAACGGTAGCATTTCCCATGCATAGCTCAACCCTAATCCTTGGAGTATATAAAGAGGCTGAAGACTGAAAGAAACGAAAAGAAGCAATACATACGCGCAAGACATATTCAAAATCTTCTAAGTTTTCTTTCATCTGAAATTCATTGAGTTTACTATTAGCTTTTTAGAAGCAAATCTCTTGTAAACAATCCCTTGATAAACAGTTTGTTTAGTTCCTTTAGGAGATCAAGGTTGATCGGATCCTAGAGAAGACTAAGAGAGTGAATCTTAGTGTGAGCTAAGTCAGTGTAATTGTTAGTCACTTGTAGGTTTCAAGTGCAGTTGTAACTCTTACCTGATTAGTGGATTGCCTTCATTCTAAGAAGGAAGAAATCACCTTAACGGGTGGACTGGAGTAGCTTGAGTGATTTATCAAGTGAACCAGGATAAAATCCTTGTGTGCTTTTCTATCTCTTATCTTTAGCACTTAAGTTCTCGAAAGATTTGTCAAAATCTTTAAGGTGGAAGTTTTATACTGAAAACGTTATTCAAACCCCCCCTTTCTACCGTTTTTCATACCTTCACTTGTATTCCCAGAAAGTACTTGAGTTCTCCCATCATACTCATCTCAAATTCAGCCTGCATCATCTTAGAGAATTCTTTGCATAGAGATTGATTAGCAGAACCAAATATAATATCATCAACATAAATTTGCACAATTAAGATATCATCTTTATAAGTTTTGCAAAAGAGAGTTGTATCTACTTTACCCCTTACAAACTCGTTCTCCAGAAGGAATGAGTTGAGTCTCTCATACCATGCTCTGGGAGCTTGCTTCAGACCATAGAGTGATTTCTTCAGTTTGAACACATGATCTGGCTTCTTCTCATCTTCAAAACCTGGGGGTTGATGAACATAAACTTCCTATGAAATATAACCATTTAGGAAGGCACTCTTCACATCCATCTGATGAAGAACTATGTTGTGATTTACTGAGAAGGAGATCAACAGTCTGATTGCTTCAAGTCTTGCTACTGGAGCAAATGTTTCTGTGTAGTCTATTCCTTCCTGCTGACTGTAGCCTTGAGCAACTAGCCTTGCCTTGTTTCTGACTACATCTCCTTTCTCATTCAGCTTGTTTCTGAACACCCATTTTGTTCCAATTACATGGACACTCTCAGGCTTCTTCACTAAGCTCCAAACATCGTTCTTGGAGAATTGATTCAATTCTTCTTCCATAGCCAGAATCCAATCCTTGTCCTGAAGAGCTTCATCTATGGACTTGGGTTCAATTAAGGACACCAATCCTTTCAGACTGAGCAGGGTCTCTTCAGAGGGTCTGAAGGCTGATCTGGTTCTGACTGGTTCGTCTTTGTTGTCCAGAATCAATTCCTTAGGATGAGCTGCAGTGATTCTGCTCTTCTTCAGAGTTTGTGAATCAGAGGGACCAGCTTCTTCTTCTGGATCAACTTCCTCTGGTTCAGCTTCCTCTGGAGCTTTGCCTTTGTCAGAAACATTAATGCTTAAATCTGCAAACTTCTCAACTAGCTTTGACTGGTCAGAGTCAAGCTTATCGTCAAATCTAACATGAATAGATTCTTCAATAGTCTTAGCATCAGTATTATAAAATCTAAAGCCTTTAGATCTCTCAGAATAACCAAGTAATAGACATTTAGAAGACTTAGCATCAAATTTATGCAATCTATCCTTAGTATTGAGAACATAACAAACACAACCAAAAGGATGAAAGTAAGAAATGTTTGGTTTTCTGTTCTTCCACAATTCATAGGGAGTCTTATTCAGAATTGGTCTCACAGAGATTCTGTTCTGAATGTAACATGTTGTATTTACTGCCTCTGCCCAAAAGTGCTTAGCCATGCCAGTTTCTTGGAGCATGGTTCTAGCCATCTCCTGAAGAGTTCTGTTCTTCCTCTCAACAACACCATTTTGTTGAGGAGTTCTGGGACAAGAGAAATCATGTGCAATTCCATAGGAATCAAACAGACTCTCAAACTTGTCATTCTCAAACTCTCCACCATGGTCACTTCTGACACGCACAATCCTACAAGCCTTCTCGTTTTGCACTTGGGCTATGAAGGTAGAGAACACAGCATGAGACTCATCCTTGCGGGTTAGAAACTTTACCCATGTCCAGCGGCTATAGTCATCAACGATAACCATCCCATATCTCTTGCCACCTATAGACTCAGTTTTCACTGGTCCAAAAAGGTCGATATGCAGAAGTTCCAACGGCCTTGAGGTTGAGACAACATTCTTTGCCTTGAAAGGGACTTTAGTGAATTTGCCTTTCTGACATGCTTCACAGAGAGCGTCTGAAGCGAACTTCAGATTGGGTAAGCCCCTGACAAGGTTTAGCTTGCTCAGCTGAGAAATATTTCTCATGCTGACATGCCCTAACCGTCTATGCCATACCCACTGCTCTTCATTAACAGACAGAAGGCACTTCACATTCTGAGCCACCAACTCAGATAATCTGATCTTGTAAATGTTGTTCTTCCTCTTGCTGTTAAACAGAACAGAGCCATCGATCTGACTTACAGTCCGGCAGGACTTTTGATTGAATATAACATCATAACCCTTGTCAGCTAATTGACTTATAGACAATAAGTTATGTGTTAAGCCGTCTACCAATAAAACATTATCAATGCATGGACTACTATCTACACAAATAGTACCAGTACCAACAATTTTAGCCTTTTCATTTCCTCCAAAGCCAACTTCGCCTCCAGGCTTAAGTTTTAGCTCTTGGAACATACGCCTTTCTCCCGTCATGTGACGCGAGCATCCACTGTCCAGATACCATGATTGGTGTTTCAGTGGAGCTATCAAGGATATCTGCAACATAGATAATCTTGTCCTTAGGTACCCACTTTCTGGGTCCTTTCTTGTTAGTTACCCCAGAGGTTCTGATCACCTTGGGTGTCTCAACATGATATTTTAAAGGAATCTTTGCATGATATTTAGACATAGAGAAGGATCCCTTTTTAAGAGGGGTTTTAGCAACTTTAGCAGGTAAAGGATCAGGCAATATGGTACCAGAGGGAACAAAGCATTCATACAAAGATTTAGCTTTAGACACAGAGGGCTCATTTCTAATTGGTTTAGAATAGCCAATGCCATGCATTCCATTTCTGCTTACGCCATAGATCATTGAAGCCATTAAGCTTCTATCTACGCTTTTAGCTAGGAATCTTTGAAAAGACTTTTCATACTTAGATTCGTTTCTACAATCAGAGGCATCACAAGCAACTATTTCTTCTAACTTAGCGATCTGGTTCTTAAGCACAGAGTTAGAATTGATCAAAGCATGATTATCATTTTTCAGATCAGAAATAATTTTCTCATGTTCAGAAGGAGTCTTAGAAACAGCAGATAAGTTCTTTTTCAACTTCTTATGCTTAGACAATAAAGAGTTATACTTATCCATGATATTAGACAGAGCATGTTTCAGTTCAGAGGTAGAGAAAGAAGCGAATACCTCATTTTCATTGTCTGAGTTAGGATCTCCTTCTGATTCTGAGTCAGAGTCAACGGCTTCCTTTGACTCTGCTCCTTTGTCTTTGACAATAGCCATGAGTCCTTGGACTTCACCATCAGAGTCAACATCCTCTGACTCTGATTCATCAAATGTCACCATCAGACTCTTCTTTGTCTTGAAGTGCTTCTTTGGCTTCTTGTCCTTCTTCAACTTTGGACAATCACTTTTGTAGTGTCATGATTCTTTGCACTCAAAGCATGTGACTTCCTTAATTGATGACTTCTTCTGGCCTGAGGATTCAGACTTTCCTTTTGCCTTTCCAGAGCCTTTGTACTTGCTCTGCCTGTGCTTCCAGATGCGGTTGAGTCTCTTGGAGATCAGAGTCAGCTCATCTTCATCAGAATCTTCTGATGCTTCTTCAGATTCTTCTGCTTCAGCTTGGAGAGCCTTTGACTTCTCAGCCTTAGCCTTTTCAGATTTGGATTTCAAGGCTATAGACTTTTTCCTCAGATCTTGCATCTTAGATCGCTTCAGCTCATGGCATTTCAAAATGCTGATGAGTTATTCTAAACTCATATTCTCAACATCTCTTGTGAGCTCAATTGATGTCACTAAAGGCATCCAGCTTTCAGGAAGACACCTGATGACCCTTATGACATGATCTTTTGTTGTGTAGCTCTTGTTGAGAGGTCGTATGCCAGCTACAAGCAACTGAAATCTGGAGAACATTTCTTCAATGGACTCATTTGGCTCCATGATGAAGGATTCATATTTTTGGATCAAAGACAATGCCTTTGATTCTTTGACTTTCTTGTTTCCTTCATGAGACATCTTCAGAGATTCAAAAATGCCTTTTGCAAACTCACGATCTGTAATCTTCTGGTACTCTTCATAAGAAATAGCACTTAGAAGAATTGCTCTTGCTTTGTGATGTTGTGAGTACAGCTTCTTTTGATCTGCAGTCATCTCTGACCTTGGGATCTTCTTGCCATCTGCATCAACTGGACGCTCGTAGCCATCCACAATAATATCCCAGAGATCTGCATCGAAACCCAGAAAGAAACTTTCCAGTCTATCTTTCCAATATTCGAACCTTTGACCGTCGAACATAGGAGGCTTTGCATTGTAACCATCTCTTTCTGTTTCACTGGTGGTGGCAGCCATTGTTTTTCACACCGGCCCGGATCACTGAACACTGTTAGGTGTGGTAATCAGAACTTGCGCTCTGATACCAATTGAAGGTATGAAAAACGGTAGAAAGGGGGGGTTTAAATAACGTTTTCAAGATAAAGCTTCCACCTTAAAGATTTTGACAAATCTTTCGAGAACTTAAGTGCTAAGAATAAGAGATAGAAAAGCACACAAGGATTTTTATCCTGGTTCACTTGATAAATCACTCAAGCTACTCCAGTCCACCCGTTAAGGTGATTTCTTCCTTCTTAGAATGAAGGCAATCCACTAATCAGGTAAAATGTTACAACTGCACTTGAAACCTACAAGTGACTAACAATTACACTGACTTAGCTCACACTAAGATTCACTCTCTTAGTCTTCTCTAGGATCCGATCAACCTTGATCTCCTAAAGGAACTAAACTAGTTGTTTATCAAAGAATGTTTACAAGAGACTTGCTTCTGAAAAGCTAATAGTAAACACAATGAATTTCAGATGAAAGAATGCTTGAAGGTTTTGAATATAGCTTGTGCTTGTGTAAATTCTTCCAACCGCATCTTTCAGACTTCAGCCTCTATTTATACTCCAAGGATTAGGGTTTGAACGCTGCATGGAAATGCTACCGTTGGAAGGCAGTTCTGGAAATTCCAGCTTCTGCTGTGGTTGAGAACGTTAGGTAGGTCGTCACGATAGTACAGTTGCTTTTGTACTTGGATAGTGACTTGACCTTTAAACCTAGGAAACTTCTGATCAAGGGAATGCTTCATGTTGGAACTTGTGAAGCCGGTTGATCAGAGTCGGAGGGAAAGCATAGATCCTCTGACCGTTGTATCTTCTGATTCTGAACTTCAGAGGGAAGTACATGGTCTTCAGAGTTTCTTGCTTCTGGACATCAGAGTTTCCACTATTCAGCTTATGGATCTTCAGAGTCTTCTACACCATCAGAACATCTGAACCTTCAGTGTTTCTTGGTTATCAGAACTTCTGGATCTTCAGAGCTTCTAGTGACTGAGTCCACATCAGAGTTTGTGTAGCTTCAGAACTTCTGAAGCTTTTCCACTGTTCATATTGAACATGGTCAATGCGAAAGCGTTGCTTGGGTCACTCTTTATGCACAATGCTTCTGATTTGTGTGGGATTGAATTTAGGTCAGAGCCTGTAAATAGCACACTCAGAAAAACACGTTAGAGTACCACAATTGTTCATATCAAAAGGTTAACTTGTAATCATCTAAACATAGAGTTGTACTACTAGATCAAAACTTGATCTTACAGTAAGAAAGCAAGAAAGTCCTCACATCGTTTCAGAGAAAAACACTTAAGAGTCAAATCTTTAAATCACATTCTCTCTAGATCTAGAACTCAATGTATCTCATAGAGTCATATCATCTTCAATACTTTGTAGTTCCTATGCTTATAATCTTTCTAGTATGCCTCTTGTGAGAAGAAAACCTTGTAGAAGCAAACGATCTTGAAAAAGATTGTACGAGAAGTCATGTATAATACTTGGCTAAGGAGAACTCCTTGAGAATACTTGGTTAAGGAAAATTCCTTGATAATACTTGGTTAGGAGATGTCCTGGATAATACTTGGTTAGGAGAAGTTCTGGAAAATACTTGTACAATAAGTTCTTGACACTTTTTTAGTGAAATCTTGGTATAGCCAAGGACTGGACGTAGCCCACTCGTTTGAGGGTGAACCAGGATATATCGCTTGTGTTTTTATTTTTTACTATTCTACTATTTTATCCGTTGCACCAAACGATTGGGAAAATATTTTAAAACTAATATTATCGTTTGAAAAACTAAGTTTTATAAGAACACAATTCAAACCCCCTTTCGTGTGTTGTTCTTTCACATCTAAAAAAGAATGACAAAAGATAA
Source organism: Lotus japonicus (assembly GCF_012489685.1). Taxonomy (NCBI): domain Eukaryota; kingdom Viridiplantae; phylum Streptophyta; class Magnoliopsida; order Fabales; family Fabaceae; genus Lotus; species Lotus japonicus. The sequence continues at coordinate 26,426,040 of NC_080042.1, read as the reverse complement.
CATGATGAGATACTTACATATTTCGTCTAGGATCGATTATCCAACAATCCTCCAATCTTCCTCATGTGTGCCCGGAGGAAAAGCTCATCGGGAGAGGATGACCAGTGTAGTTTTGTAAGACCCAGGTTTTTAGACCTAGATTAAATAAATTAACTTTCAACTCACGCCTTGGTTTCAATGTAGCGTGAAGGGAACCTGAATAAGTGTTTGTTGTTTTGGATAACTTAATGAAGAAGAAAGTTCATGAAATGACTAAGGATAGTACTGTAGTAAGTTTAAATGATAGCACGAGTCATTTTCACACCCGACTAAGGTCGAGAGTGTCCGAAAAAAACTATTTCCGCTCCTAGAGCACTGTTTAAGCGAAATTCAAAATCGTTAGAAAAATAAGAGTCATCAGGTATTTTTTCCCATGACCAGTGTTTCGATACGGAACTCTGGACTGTAGGCACGATAGGTTTTGTTTCCCGGAAGTCCGTCTAAGCTAGACTTTATCTTCTCGGGGACTTTAATTAAGACCCTGAATAAAGAGTTTTCTATTCGTAGCTTCTAACGAAGTTTCCATCCGCAATACTTCATTTCTTTCGACGTTTGCGATATTTTTCCAGAAGGAAGTTTCTTCATCCAACGTCAACTGCAAAAAGTATTTTTTTCGGCGTATTTTGATCTATACTGCGTTTGCATCATTTTCTCCAATTACAAGAACCTCGTCTTGAGTTTTAGTATTCTGTCGCCAAATACTCATTTATAATCAGTAGATGAAAGTACCAAAACGACCAGACCCGCAGAAGATTTCTTTTTCCTCATTTTCCCTCCCCTATAAAAGGAGAGAAAATGAGAAATTTCTCATTTCCCACCCCCAACCCGTTGCTAGAGAGAGTGGAGGAGAGATTTTCTCACTTCTTGCCCGATCGTCCCGATTTCTGTTGCAGTGGATTGCTAGCAAGGTAACCTTCTTACTTCATACCTCTGTTTCAACTTTTTGATGCTTTTCTCTATGTCTTTCTGTGCTCAAAGTTTTTAGCTTTATGTAAAAATGTCTTTTTAATTTGATTTTTTCTTTCAGTCATCTTCTACGCCTTCCATACGTTCCATATTCACAGCCGGTGCGCTTGGATTTTCACTGAGTCGTTGTAGATTTGAAAATCTAGCTCAAAAACCCATTTCACACCGAGTTTACTTTTTAGATCAAAAAGTCCCGATTCAACCTAGTGCCCTTAGGATTAGTTGCTATAAAAGGCATTGTTTACAACTTTATCAGTTTACTTTTTCAAAATTTTAACTGAGTTTTTTAGCCTAAAATCTTGACCCAATTACCCCTATTTGCATTTCAAACCCTATAATTTTTCCGAGCATCGTTTTACCCTAGATATGACCTAAGATTACCTAGGAATTAAATTAGATCGAAGAAAAAGCGCCGGAACGCTAAAATGTGTGTGGTGGCCGAGAGCACCATTAGGGAGGGGGAGAAAATTCTTTTCGCGAAAACTCTTCCTTGTGTTAGATTGTCATACTCTGAAGCTTTTGAAGCTTCATCTGATGTTAGTTAATACTGTTTAGATTGAATTGACTTGTTTAGACTGAATGATGTTGTGTTTACTCAAAGGTTTGAGTTTGGGAACCTGGGGAGCAAGTGAGGGAACCCCACACTGTGAAGTTGGACAACTTAGAGGTGAGGGAAACTTACTTGTTAGTTAATGATTTAGGCTTCGATAACTTCAACTTGCTTATTGCTTATGATGATGACTATTGAGCTGAATCGGAAAATGTTTTCTGAGGCTTCGGTCATTGTTAAACCTTGAGACTTGTGTCTCCGTTTTCTGGGGCTTGTACCATTATTTACTGTTGAGGTTTTTCCTATTGCTATGATTGATGTTGTCACATGTCTCATTTCTGCTAAGTGGCTAACCATATGTTGTGTTGATATTGGTGCATATGCTTTGTTGGACTATGCTAACTGAGCTATGCATATATATATATATATATATATATATATATATATATAGAGGATGTATCTTATGAGAAAGGTAATCTTATGTGAGAAAATGAGAATAAATCACGACCATTTGATCTAACCATCAACGGTCAAGATTAAAACATCAAGTCATGTGACTTTTTTAAGTGATCATGTGACAATCACATGATCATTAAATTCTTTTAATCTTAACTGTTGATTGTTAGATCTAACGGTCGTGATTTATTCTCATTTTCTCACATAAGATTACCTTTCTCATAAGATACATCCCCTATATATATATATATAAAAGGAGCGTATCAGGTGAGAGGAGTTGTCTATTATGAGAGATGAGAACATTAAATAGTAGAGTAAACAGCCATTCTGGTCCTTGGTTGTGTTTACTTATGACGAAGTGGTCCTCAGTTGTTGAAAATGGTCTTTTTTCATCCCTTAATGTGTTGTCGTCGGTCAAGTTAGTCCTTAGTTCAATTTTCCGTTGGTCCCTTAGACGGAAATGTCCAAATGGCAAGAATTTTTTTCCACACAAGTATCCTACGTGGCACCTTCTCTTTTTCCCTCCTAGAAAATAATGTCAAACTAATCCCTAGTTTATGCTTCTTCTTCCTCCTGCTCTTCTTCTTCATTATGTTCATCTTCATCATCCTTCATCTTCTTTATCCTCCTCATCTTTCATCATCTTCACCGCACCAACCACTCGCATCTTCCACCTAAATACATGAACATGTGCCATCAAAATAAGCCCTTTTGTTCACAAACACCAACCCCCAAATAAAGAAAGTAATCAAAATTCACAAACCAAAAACTTTTCTATAGAACTCAATTTCAGTGATGAATCTGAGCTCAAACTCACAAAAATTTCACCATACAACACCAGACTTAATATAATGAATACCCACCCACAAGGCTACCACTTTAGTGATTATGCAGCAGCCTTGCCCATATAGAATGAAATAGTAAATCCCACCCCCACATACTGTATAACCCAGCTAATTATTTCCCCTTCTTGATAAAAAATCCAACATCACAGATCCATCGACTAGGTACATAACAAATGACAGCCAGCATTATGTTGAATTTGTAAACGCAAAGGTTGACGGTTTCTCCCTATCCGTTCACAGAATTTTCCTTCTTCGTTACCTCCGTTGTCGCCATTTATCACAGTCACAGGTCTTCAAAAATTCCCTGCATCTCTATCTTGACATCCCATCAAACCTTCGCTTCCTTCCCTCTCTTCTTCTCAGCAATCCTTGTGTTCACCAGAATCAGCACAAGCAGAGCAACGCAATCTCCGATCTGAAAACCAAATTGACAAATTCTCAATCCTCGTAAAGAACAATGGTTCGCGGGATGGAGTGAAGCAGTGGCTTCAACGGTGGGTTACTACAGTGAAGAAAAGCGAAGACGCATGGCGCGGTGGTCAGATCTGGTGCGCCGACGAAGGCTCCTCTCTCTGGGTTCACGGCGGAGCTTGAAAGTGGTAAGGTGCGGCGAGGCGTGGAGAACTCACGGTAGTGGCCGGGTCGAACGACAGTATCGACGGAGGATTCTGGGTTCGATTTATTCAAGTGTTGGTGTTGGGGTTTATCCTGGTTCGATTATTCATCATCTTGTGGCTGGGTGAAGGGCTTGGTTGAGGCTTTGTGGTTAATGTGGCAGGGACCAATTTCTTGTGAGGAAAAAGCGATGGTGGTGGTCGATGGCTCAAGGACGGTGAGGTTGGTTGTTGCTTGGTGGTTTAGTGGCAGGGGAAGTGGGAATGACACTGTCCTGAATTATTGGAGGGAGAAGTGGATTGGAGGTGAGGAGTGTTGGATGGAGATGGTGTTGAAGATGAAGAACTCCATAATGATGAATATATTTGAAGATGAGGAATAAGGACGAACTTGACATTATTTTCTGGGATGGGATGATGGAGAAGAAGAAGGAAGAGGGAGAGAGAGAGTGCGGAAGCTTGAGGGACTATTTTGGTACCAATGAGGGACGAATTTGACATTATTTTTTGGGAGGGAAAATGAAAACGTGCCACGTAGGACACTTACGTGTAAAAAATGTGACATTTGGCATTTTCCGTCTCAGGGACTAACGGAAAACTCAACCAAGGACGAACTTGACCGACGGCAACACATTCAGGGATGAAAAACAACCATTTTGAAAATATGAGGACCAGTCCGTCATAAGTGAACACAATCAAGGACCAAAATGGTTGTTTACTCTAAATAGTATGCGTTGGATTGAAATCAACGGTCCAGATTTGTTATTTTATAAAAAAGTACACGGGCCCTTCCCTGTTCTCCTCTTCTCTCTCCCGCACTCTTTACACTGCGCTTCAATCCTTCTCCACCACTGCTTCTGATTCTCCACCGCAGCAGCCTCCCAGCAACTTCTGGTCATGAATTGGTGCATCAATCTTCATGAATTGCTCAGTTTCTGCACCAACCAAACAAACAAGATAGATAGGAATAGGTTCATATCATAATCATCAGAATTCATACATAGGAGATCTTAATTGAATCAATTTTGTTCGTGTTTACTGAACTTGAATGTCAATGGCGTCCTTATCCCTCTCATCACCACCAATCCACCATCTCTCTCCTCCGCACACCACAATGCTATCCTACGCACCACCACCCCCAAACCCATCCGCGCCATCATCCTCACCCAAGACGACCTCAAGAGAATCGCCGCCGACAAGGCCGTTGACTACGTCAAAAGCGGCATGGTCCTCGACCTCGGCACCGGATCCGCCGCCAAGCTCGGCGAGCTTCTCCTCCGACCAAGTCACCAACATCATCAGCGTCCCCACCTCCAAGCGCACCGAGGAGAGGCGCGATCCCTCGGCATCCCGTTCTCCGTCATCGACGACAGCCCCCGCCTCGATCTCGCCATCGGCGGCGCACACAGTGGAGAAGGGAAGCTTTTGGGGTGACATGTAAGCAGATCTGAGGAATTGGGATGAGGGGATAAGTTAACTCAGTGGGTTGAAAAATTAGCATACAGAAGAGGAACATATAAGTGTTTGAACTCAAATTAAATTTGAACCGTTGATATTGATCAAAGGGCTATTATTAAATAATCTCATCTCTCACAATAAACAACTCCTCTCACCTGATATGCTCCATATATATATATATATATATATATATATATATATATATATATATATATATATATATAGTTCTCTACGGGACGTCGGAGTGTGGGGAAATGTGAAGTTATGTCATACTAGCGACTGACTTTTTCCTTATAGAGTTTTGAAAACAAAAAGGAATCAAAACTTGATTTGCAAATGAAATTCATAATACACTAATGAAAATTTGAACACTTTTAAATAAGGCTTAAATGCATTTCTTGCCCCTGATGTATCATATATGTGCAAAAGTCACCATCTATCTATTTTTGTCCATGTTTGTACCCTCAATGATATTGAAAAGTGTAGCGAGTACCCCTCCGTCAGTTTCACGTTAGAAAACTAACGGAGGGGCTGACGTGGCTTTTCTTTTTCATTTTTCTTATTGCCACGTGGATTATAATAACAAAAAACAAAAACAAAAAACACAAAAAGATGGCACGTGATAATCACGTGCTAATTCTGAATCAAACCCTAACCACACCAATGGCGTTGCCGGCACCAATTCAACTCTGGCACTTCATTCCTATCTCCCCAAGATCAATTCCCAATTCACAATCAAGATTTTTCCCCATTTTAAAGAAAAAAAAAAAATCAAACTTAGCCCAGTTTCTCTTTCTCTTTCTATAATCTAACCGCAATTTCCCTCTTTCTTTATCTGAATCCATCTGAATCCAACAATTTTTCCCTTTCTAGAACAGTTTTCAATTTCATTCTCCTCATACCCACATATAGAAACCGATTTTCCATCAGAATCAATCCAATTTTCATTTCTGCATTTTTCCCTTTCCAGAACAGTTTTCAATTTTCATTCTCCAGAGGCTGAGATCCCATCACAGCAGAAGAAAGGAAAGTGAGAGTCTTTGAAATCGAAGGTGGTGGAAATTGTAGGATGGAGTAAGAAAGGGTTTTTTAATTTTCTAAGGTTATGAGAATAGGATTTGAGATGGTGAAGCAGCTGCTGCTACTGCCAGTGGTTTGGTTGATTGGGGTTTGTGTTGTGTTTTCCCCAATCTCGATCTGGGTTTCGCTAGGTTGGGCTTGGAATCGAACAGATTGAATGGAATCAGGTCCTGGGTATAGGACCAATCAGGGAAGCGAGATGAAGAAGCATTTGCATTTTCATGGTGGAGAAATTGTTCTGAATCCTGAAAGAAGGGAGAAGGGTTTGGTGGAGAAGGGTTGAGGGAGTTCGGGATGGAGAGAGAGGTGGTTGGTTTGGGAGAGAAAAGGGGTACAGGTTTAGCTTCAAAGAGGGAAGCTGCAGAGCACGCCATTTTTTCTTGTCTATGGATTTTGATAATGAGAATCTGCGTTCGAATGTAATGGGTTGAATCTGGGAAGAAGATGTGGGTATAGGTTAAGAGGAGCGTAAATGATATAAATAAAATTGTGTTGCTAATTATCATTATTATCTTTGTAGCTCAACTGGTTGGTTTTGCCACTTATAGGGTCTGGGTTCGAATCTCCCTCACCCCTTTTTCTAATTTTAAATGTAATTTCCACGTGGCAGGTCAAAAAAATTAAAAAAAAAAGCCACGTCAGTCCCTTCCGTTAATTTTTTAACGTAAAAGTGACGGAGGGGTAGTCATTACACTTTTCAATATCATTGAGGGTACAAACATGGACAAAAATAGATGAGGGGTGTCAATTGCACAAACATGAAACATCAGGGGCAACAAATGCTTTAAAGCCTTTAAATAATGATGATAATCTCTTGAAGAAGACTTAGGGTTTGGAAATGAGTTTTAGAAAATGGGAAGTGTCGGCGATCCTAGATTTGGGGATAAACCTTGTGTGCTTTGGCACCTTTTGCTCGATGAGCAGTTTGATGTTTAGCTACCTAAAGGATAAGCCTGAGAGACTAATAAGTTTCCAAGTACGTGTGTACTCTTTTGCTCACTGAGCTGTTTTCGACCATCTAAAGGATGAGCCAGGTGACTCGAGAAGTCACCAAAGGGTGTTGGCACTCTTTTTGTGTTGGAACTATGGTCAATAAAATGACATTTACCTTTGGGTGTTTTAGAGACAATATTCTTAGCTAGACACTTGCGTTGTGAGGAAGATATGTTGTTTAGCTAACCATATTGCATCATTCATACATATTGAGGTTAATGCGGCGGGACACCGGACCTCGGTGAAACCAAAATGATCCGAAGATCAAGTTTTCACATAGGAGCACCAAAAGTGTTTCATTGGTAGCAGACACCATGGTTAAACCTACGGGTTAGGGCCGATCTGACTACACTTAGGTGGTAAGTGACACCCGAGTGAAATGGTTAAACACAAGGCCTGTGTTAGGACTGACTCGATGGTGCCCAGCCTGTATTTCAGAGCATCTTTTTAGCATAGCATTGCATGTCATATCATGCACTTGATGAATTGATGATTTGATGTTGATGAACATCGTTATTTGCAACATGAGAACATGATACTTATATGTTATGATAAGCCCTATTGAACCTAAGTATCTATTCCCTTATCCTTACATGTTGTCGGTATTATACACATTATACTGTGAGTTGACCCTCACGCCTTGCCTTGTTTGTCTGTTTGTGTTTGGGAGGTCGACAAACTGCCAGATGTCGCTGGGCGATGGGTTCTCGATGGTTCACCCTTTGGGGGAGGGGGATCCGCTATGAGGTGATTGATAGGATTGACCCTGCCGGTCACCGAGCGACTTACATCGGGAGAGTGATGGAGGATCGGATTGATGAGCATGGAGATTTGACGAAGGGAGCGTTACGACGTTTGACACTGAGCTTTGACCTGCCGCATACGGTGCGCTGTGGACCCGACTCTGGGATGCAACCACCTTCACCACTGTCGTAATCTGAGGAGGAGGTTCCATCTGAGCTTGGCGCTGCTACGGGAGCACCCCATGGACCGACTTCTCCTGCTGCAATTGACCCTACAGACATTGCGTCTTCCTCGAGGCTCGTAGAGAAAAAGAGGGAGCCTGTCACCACACCTTCCCCCCGCTTTGGTGCGTCTTCCTCGAGGCTCGTAGAGAAAAAGAGGGAGCCAGTCACCACACCTTCCCCCCGCTTTGGTGCGTCTTCTTCCTCCTGTGGTTTCTGCGTGGAACCTTTGGTTCACGTGATGGAGGAGGACATCCTTACCGACGTGGTTGATGTGGAGACGGGCTTGAATAGGGTTGTGAGTAGGGCTGTGAGGCGAGAGGTCCTTGATTTGGATACAGAGGTGATTACAGTGGACTCCGACACCGAGGATGACTACACCAATGAGGAGGAGGAGAAGGGTTGGGAGACCCGCTTCCTTGGGTGATTTGGGTAGGGGTCATTAGTTGTAGCTCTGATTCGTCATTTGTATTGGGGCAGGGTAGGTCCCCGACATATTACTTTTTGTGTGGTTCTCTGATATGGGGATCACAGGGAGTAGTCGGACGTTAGAAGGTTTGGAGGAGGCCATTTTGGGCTGACTCTCCCACTTTTTGGAGGAATGTAATTATGACTCTTTCACTCTGATCACTGAACTCGTACATATTTGCCTTCAGGCTCACTTTCTGTCACTTGCAGGTACTTGTGACACTTTTGGTTACAGCGGGGGCTGTACATATATGGTATATCAGTTTATGTTATGCGCTTTTGAGTTGAGTCCTTATTTTGGACAAGTCGTTTTTATTAAAAAAAGAAAAGAAAACGAAAAAAATTTACTTGCATTTTCTGCATATAGTTTAGGACAGGTTTGTATTGTGACCCCCGAAAGTCGGGATGTTACAAGTTTTGTCTTCTTTTAATAAACAATAATAAGCTGCATGTAAAGTGATATGTAAATAAGTAACACAAGAAAGGGGGGGTTTGAATTGTGTTCTTAAAAATTACTTGTTAAAACTTTAGTTTATGAAAAGAAGATAAGTTCTTAAGAAAATTGTTCTGGTGACTTTTCAAATATGTACATTTGTCCAACTGAGCTGTACATTTGCTGTACCTTCATAGGCAAGCCCTAGAGCTTCCCATACTTCTTTGGCAGTTGCGAGTCCATCAACTTTGTCCAACTGAGCTTTGCTTAATGCACATAAGAGAAATAGTTTTGCCTTTGAATTGAGTTGATAGTCTTTGCGTTGAGCTTCTGTCAGCTGATCTTTCTTGATGGGTTCACCAGCGTCATCTTTATAGACGATGTTTCCATTTTCAATGATATCCCACAACTTGTAGTTTGAGGATTCTATGAAAAGTTGCATGTGCGTCTTCCAGTAGGGATATTCGGTTCCATCAAAGAAAGGAGGCTTGTTGGTGGATGAGCCCGTAGCGATAGCTTGATCTTCTGCCATGGATCTTTACTCTACACCTGTTAAGATGTTAGTTCTAGAGCCTAAGCTCTGATACCAATTGATATGTAAATAAGTAACACAAGAAAGGGGGGGTTTGAATTGTGTTCTTAAAAATTACTTGTTAAAACTTTAGTTTATGAAAAGAAGATAAGTTCTTAAGAAAATTGTTCTGGTGACTTTTCAAAAACTGTTTAGTGCAGCGGAAGTAGGTAAATAAAGCAGAACGATCAGCACACAGGAATTTATACTGGTTCACCCTAAACGATTGGGCTACGTCCAGTACTTGGCCACCACCAAGATTTTCACTAGCAAGTATCAAGGACTTCTCCAATACAAGTATTAGACAGGACTTCTCCAAGTATTATCACGGACTTCTCCAAGTATTGTACAGGACTCCTCCTAGTATTATCACGGACTTCTCCAAGTATTGTACAGGACTCCTCCTACAATCAACAAGATTGTTTGGCTCTACAAGAAATCTCTTCTCAAAAGAGTTGGTGTAGACAATTTATGGCACTGGAACTCTCAAGTGTTTTGGGTTCTGAAAGGACGTTGGACCACACAAGAGTTCAGAATCTAAGAGAGAAGTAAGAGAAGAGGTTTGACTCTTTTAAGGTTTGGTATTCTCTCTTGATTTAGCAGAGGTATGAGATCGGATTTGACTCTTAGGAAATCTGCTGTGAGCTTTTAATGCTTTGAAGAATGTTTTGATTAACTGCTCTGAGTTCTTTCTTTTCTCGCAATAAATTTTTCTTCTTCTTTTCTTATCTTCTTCAATCTTGAGATATGTCCTTTATATATGATCTTGCTAGTTGTGTAGCCGTTGAGACACAAAATCTGGCCGTTGTTTGTAGCCGTTGTGAGTGTCATCTAACCATTGATTCAAATCTCCGGTTGGTAGCTTCATTAAATGCATGCTGCTGTTCAAAACTATCCTTTAGCCAAAAAGGTGTACTTTGTCAGCTAGTAGGTGGTGATAGCTTTGGGCTACTTTGCAGAAGAGAGACATTTTGGAAAAGTGATGTTGACGTGTTGTCCTTTTTCCTCTTCATTGGTCATCGAGACTTCTCTCTTCAAAGATAAATCAGTTTGCACGTGACCAGATTAGTTTCCTTCTGACTAAAGCATGGGGCAAATAGTTGAGATACAATTTTGACTTTCCCGCTCAAAGACTTCTTCTGAAATTCTGAGGTATGACGTGGCATAGAACGATACAGAATAAGTGTCTTCCTTGTTTACTGGACGATGCGATCATATCTTGTGTAAACTTCTTTTTCCTTATAAGGCTTAGGCATATTCGTTGAAGCATGCGACCTTATAATATATATTTCCTGAAAAATGTCATTAACATCTGGAATTAGATTTTAGTATAGAAAGGTATTTATAAAAAATTGTTAGGATCAAAATAAGATTGAAACACGTTGTAACACGTTTGAACTTAACAATCTCCCCCTTTTTGATAATGACAATTTTTATTGAAAATGATAATGATCAAGAGTAAAAAGAATTTATGCTCCCCCTAAAATGGGTAAGATAAATGTAAAAAAAAAAACTTATTCAAAACATATTACTCCCCCTGAGTTGTATAAAACTTTGGTGTTAGGTTAAGGAAACAACCTTGAACTTGATCTTAACTTTTCTATAATTCCTAATTCCTATTTTCTTCCCCTTTGGCATTATTAAAAAGAAAGGGAAAAGAATGTAGTAGAGAGGTATAATATGCATAGTAAACATGGCAAACGTTAGTTATAAAACGATAAGCATGATGGAACGATAAAATATGCATAATCAGTGAACAATTGTCTGAAAACATAAAAGTAAATGCGAATTGTTCAGGATAGAGAGTTGGCCATTAGCCAAAGCGTGTCAGCAGCTGATCGATTTTCTGAGCAAGAGTCATGAACTGCTGGTTGATGTGGTCACGGTGGTCTTCAAAGTCTTCTCTGGTGACAAATTGAGTCGCCAAGACTTGAGCACTTGAGCTTCCACCTTCAGTCTTGAAATCAGCTTGAAGTCCCTCAGATTCATCTTCATCAGCAGAACTGTTCAGTTGTGACTCTGTATCATCTGCCTCTTCAAGCATCTTCCCCTTTCCTTTGTCAGTGTTGGCTTTCTCAGAATGAGAAACAACTTCAGGAATGTGAGTGGGTAGGAGTACAAACACCCAAGTTCCAAATTTCAGTGAGAGCGCGGAGGTCCGATTCATGAGAGAATATGGCAGAGTACCAACATATCCCTCAGAGACACTCAATTTCCAGAACTCTAGATCAGGAACTTTGCAAGCTTGAAGTTGGAACAAGTAGTTGTCACCCTCTTGTCGTTTCCACGTGGCGGTGAGCTGATTGCTTGAAGACTTGTCAATCTTTCTTGCCAGAAGGTTCAGGTAGCTTTTGAACGATCCCTTGGTAGTCCTCAAGGTGCGTCTGCGTTGGATAGCAGAGGACACTAGCGTCTGAAGGCGCCTCTTTCTTGCTTGAGAAAAATAGAGAACAGTACCGGATCTGCTTGCCTTCTTAGTGCTTGCTTCCGTGAACGGTTTGAGAGTAGAAGTCATATGCTCATCGGCAATCAATGACTTAGGCAAAGATTGAACAAGTTGGAATGCAGAGGCATTCTCTTGTGCAACGACAGTTTGGTCAGTGATGAAAACAGTGTTCATGGTAGGGTTTGGTTGAGATGTGAGTGGTTCATTTGTTGTTTCAGTCATGGGTTCATTGAGGTTTGTGTTTGGTGGGAGTTTTGGCAATGGTTCAGTGTGGTGTTGTGAATGTGTTGGAGAGGAGTGTGGTGTTTGAGTATTGTCAACAAACAGTGAATCCAGAAATTCTTTGTTGGACATTTCAGAAGGAATTTCTTGATAAGGTAAGAGAGAGTTTGCTAACCTTGTGTGAAGGACAAAGTCCTCATCAAAGAAGGGCTCCTCAGGTTCAGCAGAGAGAATCTTCCTTTTCTGATATGCAGGTTGTGGTTCAACAGTAACTTGAGATTCTTCAAATTGCTTCCTCAATCTCTTTAGCTTTTTGGGTTCAGCATTCTTGACAGGCGCAGAACCTTTTCCTGATCTGGTTCTTGAAGCGATGGGGTTGGATTGAGACTGCAATGGTTCACCACTCTTCACAATCTTGATTCGAACAGACTGTTCTACCTCGTCCTCAGGGAACGGTGCGATGCGGAGAGATGCAGGAACAGTTCTCTTGGACGGTTCCTTCTTTGACACATCGGACAGTTCTGTCAGATTTTTCTTCCTTGTCTGGACAGTCTGTACATCAGATACCTTTTCTTTTCCTCTGGTGTTTTTCCTTGTTCTGGGCAAGTATTCTTCAGGAACTTCAGAGGCATCAAAGGGAATGTGCATTTTGCTCACATCTCCTAGTCTGATTGGTGAAGGAAAGATCACATCTTCATTCAAGCGATCCTCTGATTCCAGAAACTCTTTGATAACACCTTTCTTTTCGAAAATAACGGTCAGCAGCGAGCCAAAAGGAAGGTATCCTTGGCTTTTCTCCAGATAGTTGATCAAGTAGTTCCACATCAAGTGTGCAGGGTTAATTTTCACTCTTTTCAAGATCTTGTACAATGCGTACCTTGCGTGCGCATTTACATAATTTCTTGCACCATCCTTTGGTAAGACAACCTTGCTAATCACAGCATTGTTGAACTTGACATCATCAATGAGATTGCCCACTTCCACAGTCAGTGGTTCCTCTTGGTTCTTCCAAATGCACTTCCAGTCATCAACTTTCGCAAACCAATTTGGGGAATATTTTTCACCAACTTCCAACTTCACATTCAGTGCTTCAGCCATGTCGTTGAGAGTCACTAAGATGATCTTGTCATTTACTTTGGACTTAATGACTTGTCTGTGATTTATCACAACGGCACAGTCATAAAATTCCATTACCAAAGGCACATACACTTCGCGCTGAGCCATGGTGTACACGGTCTCCCAGTCCTGATGAAGTAAGTCTGCAAGCCCAGCCATCTTCACGAAGGCAAACACCTTCAGATCAAAGTACCTTGGGGACACAAGAGAGTTGTCACCCAGTTTCTCAGTTTTCACGGCTCCAACCTCCTTGAGTTGAACAGAGCGTTGGCGGTTGATCCTCTCTGATCTCCTCTGGATGATCTCCATTTCTTCAGCAGAGTAAGGTGTTTTACCACCTTTCTTGGATTGGGCCTTAGATTTGGAAGGGGCTTTGGAAGAGGTAGCAAGAACTCCGGCCATTTGGGAATGAGAGGAAGTTTCAGAGAAGGCTTAGGGTTTCTTTACTTGGAAGAGAGAGAGAGTAAGTGTCAAATGAAGTGAGGTGAAAGAGAGAGAAGGAAATCTTTTGGATATATTTGATTTGGAATAAGGAATGGCAGTTTTGGATGGTGTGCAGATGGCGGTTTTCTTTTCATGAGAGAGAAACTATTAAACAATTGAGTAGTTGAGACCACGCGCGTTAAAAGTAAGAGAGATAACTGCTTCGCATTTAATGTGATGGGACCTTTCAAAGTTCACTGTTGTAGCACGTGCAAGAGTAATGATGGATTGAACTAAACAATGTCTTTGCCAGCTGTTAACCAAACGATATAGGTTTCCTGAGAGCAACTTCATTGAACGGAGAGTTGTTGAACGATTTGATCTACTGGTTGAACAGTGAGGAGACAGAACAGTGCGGATGTTCTTCGAAGAACGAAACCTGCAAAATAGAAACCTTTGTTTCCATACCTTTTATTGAGCAGAGTGCATATTTATCCTTGTTCTTAGATCTGAGAATCTGCCTTCTAAAAGAGGTTTCGTGAGTATGTCAGCAAGTTGATATTCTGTGTGTATATGAGATATATCAATGTTTCCCTTTGCCACAAGGTCTCTAATGAAATGATGTTTGATCTCAATGTGCTTTGTTCTTGAATGCTGAACTGGATTCTTGGCAATATTGATAGCACTTGTGTTATCACATAAAAGAGGTATCTTGTTTTCATGAATGTTGTAATCCTCAAGTTGATGCTTTATCCATAGGAGTTGTGTACAACAAGAACTTGCTGCCACATATTCAGCTTCAGCAGTGGATAAGGAAATAGTGCTTTGACGTTTACTTGTCCAGGATACTAAACAGTTTCCCAGAAAGTGACATCCTCCACTTGTGCTTTTCCGTTCAACTCACTAGCATAATCCGCATCACAAAATCCTTTCAACCTGAAATCTTCACCTTTCTCATATAATAGACCAAGATTAGCAGTACCAATTAAATATCTAAAGATTCGCTTAACAGCACTAAGATGAGATTGCTGTGGGTTTACCTGAAACCTTGCACATAGACAAACACTAAACATCATGTCTGGTCTGCTGGACGTTAAATAAAGAAGTGAACCAATCATCCCTCTGTACGATGTTGGGTCAACTGGTGAGCTTTCATCACTTTTGTCCAGAACAGTGTTGGGATACATAGGAGTACTCATCTCATTTGACTTGTGCATGTTGTATTTCTTGAGCATATCCTTTATGTACTTGGACTGATGTATGAAGATCTTGTCTTTCTCTTGCTTGATTTGAAGTCCCAGAAAGAATTTCAGTTCTCCCATCATACTCATTTCAAATTCACTTTGCATGAGAGTGGAAAATTCTTTACACAGTTTATCGCTAGTTGCACCGAAGATGATATCATCAACATACAATTGTACAAGGATGTAGTCGTCCTTCAATTGCTTCGTGAAGAGGGTGTTGTCAATCTTTCCTCTTGAAAAACCATTCTTCATGAGAAAGTTGCTTAGACGATCATACCAAGCCCTTGGGGCTTGTTTTAAACCGTACAGAGCTTTCTTCAACCTGTACACGTAGTCTGGAGTGGATGGTTCTTCAAAGCCTGGAGGTTGCTTCACATAGACTTCCTCTTCAATTACTCCGTTCAGAAAGGCGCTTTTGACATCCATTTGATATAGCTTGATGGAATGTTGACATGCAAAAGCTAGGAGTATCCTTATTGCTTCAATTCTTGCAACTGGTGCGAACGTTTCAGTGTAGTCAATTCCTTCTTGTTGGTTGTAACCTTGTGCTACTAGTCTCGCTTTGTTTCTAGTGACTTTCCCATTTTCATCCATCTTGTTTCTGAAGACCCATTTAGTACCAATGATAGATTTTCCAGTTGGTCTTGGAACTAGGGTCCATACTTGACTTCTTTCAAATTGATTTAGTTCTTCTTGCATAGCCAGAATCCATCCTTCATCTTGTAGAGCCTCTTCAACGTTCTTTGGTTCAATCTCTGAGATGAATGCACTGTTTGATTCTTCTCTGAATGCTGATCTGGTCTTTACTCTTTCTGATACACTTCCAATGATTTACTCTGGTGGATGATCACTTCTGTACTTCCACTCCTTTGGAAGTGAGATTCCGCTTGAAGTCATGACTTGGTCAGACTGTTCAGGAATAGTACCAGGAGGTGACGGAGATTGATCTTCATGAACTGATTCTGATGGTTGAGCTCTCGTTGTGTCGTCATCTGCTTCATCATGATCTGATAGGTCTAGATTGAGAAAATCTCTTTCTAAACGATCAACGGCTTTGATTGAACTATCATCGAACTTGACATTGATAGATTCTTCAACAACTTTTGTTCTTGAGTTGTAAACTCTATAGGCTTTGGAGTGAGAGGAATATCCAAGGAGAATTCCTTGATCAGACTTATTGTCAAATTTTCCGATGTTGTCCTTGGTGTTGAGAATGTAACACTTGCATCCAAATGGATGAAAGTATGATACAGTTGGCTTTCTATCTTTCCATAGTTCATATGGAGTCTTTTTCAACATGGGTCGCATAGATATTCTATTTTGAATGTAGCATGCAGTTTCAATAGCTTCAGCCCAGAAATACTTTGGTAGGGAAGTTTCACTGAGCATTGTCCTTGCCATTTCTTGAAGTGATCTGTTCTTCCGTTCAGCTACACCGTTTTGCTGTGGTGTCCTTGGAGCTGAGAACTGATGGCTGATACCTTCTTGTGCACAGAATTTTTCAAAATCTTCATTCACAAATTCTCCTCCTCTGTCACTGCGAATGGCTGTGATGCAGTAGCCCTTTTCATTTTGAACTCTTTTGCTGAAGATCTTGAATGCTTGGAATGTTTCATCCTTGCTTCTTAGGAAGTAGACCCAACAGAATCTTGTGTAGTCATCGATAATGACAAAACAAAATCTTTTTCCAGAAACACTAGCTACCCTAGTGGGACCAATCAAATCCATATGTAAAAGGTCCAGAGGTTTGCTAGTACTGACAAAGTTTTTAGCACGACAGGAGGTACGATGCTGTTTGCTTTGAGTACATGCAGAACATGTAGCAT